>NC_083592.1:4221005-4356005 GCF_027579695.1 Neoarius graeffei | reverse complement strand
GCGCGCGAGAGAGAGAGAGAGCGCGCGCGAGAGAGAGAGAGAGCGCGCGCGCGAGAGAGAGAGAGCGCGCGAGAGAGAGAGAGCGCGCGCGCGAGAGAGAGAGAGCGCGCGCGAGAGAGAGAGAGCGCGCGAGAGAGAGAGAGAGCGCGCGAGAGAGAGAGAGAGCGCGCGCGAGAGAGAGAGCGCGCGCGAGAGAGAGCGCGAGCGTGCGAGAGAGAGCGTGTGAGAGAGAGAGAGCGTGTGAGAGCGAGAGAGAGCGTGTGTGAGAGAGCGCGAGCGTGTGAGAGAGAGCGCGAGCGTGTGAGAGAGAGAGCGTGTGAGAGAGAGAGAGAGCGTGTGAGAGCGAGAGAGAGCGTGTGTGAGAGAGCGCGAGCGTGTGTGTGAGAGAGAGCGAGCGTGTGTGTGAGAGAGAGCGAGCGTGTGTGAGAGAGAGAGAGCGTGTGCGAGAGAGAGCGCGAGCGTGCGAGAGAGAGCGCGCGCGAGAGAGAGAGCGCGCGAGAGAGAGAGAGAGCGCGCGCGAGAGAGAGAGCGCGCGAGAGAGAGAGCGCGAGCGTGCGAGAGAGAGCGCGAGCGTGCGAGAGAGAGCGTGTGAGAGAGAGAGAGAGCATGTGAGAGTGAGAGAGAGCGTGTGTGAGAGAGCGCGAGCGTGTGAGAGAGAGCGTGTGAGAGAGAGAGAGAGCGTGTGAGAGCGAGAGAGAGCGTGTGTGAGAGAGCGCGAGTGTGTGAGAGCGAGTGTGTGTGTGAGAGAGAGCGAGCGTGTGTGAGAGAGAGCGAGCGTGTGTGAGAGAGAGAGAGCGTGTGTGAGAGAGAGCGCGAGCGTGCGAGAGAGAGCGCGAGCGTGCGAGAGAGAGCGCGAGCGTGCGAGAGAGAGCGCGTGAGAGAGAGAGAGCGAGAGAGAGCGTGTGTGAGAGAGCGCGAGCGTGTGAGAGAGAGAGCGTGTGAGAGAGAGAGAGCGTGTGAGAGAGAGAGCGCGCGTGAGAGAGAGAGCGTGTGAGAGAGAGAGAGCGCGAGCGTGCGAGAGAGCGCGTGTGAGAGAGCGCGTGCGAGAGAGAGAGCGCGTGCGAGAGAGAGAGCGCGTGCGAGAGAGAGAGCGCGTGCGAGAGAGAGCGCGAGCGTGCGAGAGAGAGCGCGAGCGTGCGAGAGAGAGCGCGAGCGTGCGAGAGAGAGCGTGTGAGAGAGAGAGAGCATGTGAGAGCGAGAGAGAGCGTGTGTGAGAGAGCGCGAGCGTGTGAGAGAGAGAGCGTGTGAGAGAGAGAGAGAGCGTGTGAGAGCGAGAGAGAGCGTGTGAGAGCGAGAGAGAGCGTGTGTGAGAGAGCGCGAGTGTGTGAGAGCGAGTGTGTGTGTGAGAGAGAGCGAGCGTGTGTGAGAGAGAGCGAGCGTGTGTGAGAGAGAGCGAGCGTGTGTGAGAGAGAGCGCGAGCATGTGAGAGAGAGCGCGAGCGTGCGAGAGAGAGCGCGAGCGTGCGAGAGAGAGCGTGTGAGAGAGAGAGCGTGTGAGAGAGAGCGCGAGTGTGTGAGAGCGAGCGTGTGTGAGAGAGAGAGCGCGCGTGTGTGAGAGAGAGAGCGCGCGTGTGAGAGAGAGAGAGCGCGCGTGTGAGAGAGAGAGAGCGCGCGTGTGAGAGAGAGAGCGCGCGTGTGAGAGAGAGCGCGCGTGAGAGAGAGAGCGCGCGTGAGAGAGAGAGCGAGCGTGTGTGAGAGAGAGAGCGTGTGTGAGAGAGAGCGCGTGTGTGAGAGAGAGAGCGTGTGAGAGAGCGAGCGAGCGTGAGAGAGCGAGCGAGCGTGAGAGAGCGAGCGAGCGTGAGAGAGCGAGCGTGAGAGAGAGAGCGCGCGTGAGAGAGAGAGCGTGTGTATGTGTGAGAGAGAGCGCGTGTGAGAGAGAGAGAGAGCGCGTGTGAGAGAGAGAGCGCGTGTGAGAGAGAGAGCGCGTGTGAGAGAGCGCGCGAGAGAGAGAGAGAGAGAGCGCGTGAGAGAGAGCGCGCGTGAGAGAGAGAGAGCGCGTGTGAGAGAGAGAGCGCGTGAGAGAGAGAGCGCGCGTGAGAGAGAGAGCGCGCGTGTGTGAGAGAGAGCGCGCGTGTGTGAGAGAGAGCGCGCGTGTGTGAGAGAGAGCGCGTGTGTGAGAGAACGAGCGAGCGTGAGAGAGCGAGCGAGCGTGAGAGAGCGAGCGTGAGAGAGCGAGCGTGTGAGAGAGAGCGCGTGTGAGAGAGAGCGCGTGTGAGAGAGAGCGCGTGTGAGAGAGCGTGTGTGTGTGAGAGAGCGAGAGAGCGTGTGTGTGAGAGAGAGAGAGAGCGAGCGTGCGTGCGAGAGCGAGCGTGCGTGAGAGAGTGAGCGTGCGTGCGTGAGAGAGAGAGCGTGCCTGAGAGAGAGAGCGTGCGTGCGTGTGTGAGAGCGCGCGAGAGAGAGAACGCACGCGAGAGAGAACGCGCGAGAGAGAGAGCAGAGCGCGAGAGAGAGCGCGCGCGAGAGAGCGCGCGCGAGAGAGAGAGCGCGCGAGAGAGCGAGCGAGCGAGAGAGAGCGCGCGCGAGAGAGAGAGCGAGAGAGTGTGTGTGAGAGAGCGAGAGAGCGTGTGTGAGAGAGAGAGAGAGCGTGTGTGAGAGAGAGAGAGAGCGAGCGTGAGAGAGAGAGAGAGCGAGCGCGCGTGAGAGAGAGCGCGCGTGAGAGAGAGAGCGCGCGTGAGAGAGAGAGCGCGCGTGAGAGAGAGAGCGCGCGTGAGAGAGAGAGCGCGCGAGAGAGAGAGAGCGCGTGCGAGAGAGAGAGCGCGAGCGTGCGAGAGAGAGCGCGAGCGTGTGAGAGAGCACGTGTGAGAGAGAGAGCGCGTGTGAGAGAGAGAGCGCGTGCGAGAGAGAGAGCGCGTGCGAGAGAGAGAGCGCGTGCGAGAGAGAGAGCGCGTGCGAGTGAGGGAGAGAGCGTGTGAGAGAGAGAGCGTGTGAGAGAGAGAGCGTGTGAGAGAGAGAGCGTGTGAGAGCGAGAGAGAGCGTGTGTGAGAGAGCGCGAGCGTGTGAGAGAGAGCGTGTGAGAGAGAGAGAGCGTGTGAGAGCGAGAGAGAGCGTGTGAGAGAGCGCGAGTGTGTGAGAGCGAGTGTGTGTGTGAGAGAGAGCGAGCGTGTGTGTGAGAGAGAGCGAGCGTGTGTGAGAGAGAGAGAGAGCGTGTGTGAGAGAGAGCGCGAGCGTGAGAGAGAGCGCGCGTGTGAGAGAGAGCGCGCGTGTGAGAGAGCACGCGTGAGAGAGAGAGCGAGTGTGTGTGTGAGAGAGAGCGCGTGTGTGAGAGAGAGAGCGTGTGTGAGAGAGAGAACAAGCGAGTGTGAGAGAGCGAGCGAGCGTGAGAGAGAGAGCGCGCGAGAGAGAGAGCGCGCGTGTGTGAGAGCGCGCGTGTGAGAGAGAGCGCGCGTGTGTGAGAGAGCACGCGTGAGAGAGAGAGCGAGCGCGTGTGAGAGAGCGAGCGCGTGTGAGAGAGCGAGCGAGCGTGAGAGAGCGAGCGAGCGTGAGAGAGAGAGCGCGCGTGAGAGAGAGAGCGCGCGTGAGAGAGAGAGCGCGCGTGAGAGAGAGAGAGCGCGCGTGAGAGAGAGAGAGCGCGCGTGAGAGAGAGAGCGCGCGTGAGAGAGAGAGCGCGCGTGAGAGAGAGAGCGCGCGTGAGAGAGAGAGCGCGCGTGAGAGAGAGAGCGCGTGTGTGTGAGAGAGAGAGAGCGTGAGAGAGAGCGCGTGTGTGAGAGAGAGAGCGTGTGTGAGAGAGAGAACAAGCGAGTGTGAGAGAGCGAGCGAGCGTGAGAGAGAGAGCGCGCGAGAGAGAGAGCGCGCGTGTGTGAGAGCGCGCGTGTGAGAGAGAGCGCGCGTGTGTGAGAGAGCACGCGTGAGAGAGAGAGCGAGTGTGTGTGAGAGAGCGAGCGCGTGTGAGAGAGCGAGCGCGTGTGAGAGAGCGAGCGCGTGTGAGAGAGCGAGCGAGCGTGAGAGAGCGAGCGAGCGTGAGAGAGAGAGCGCGCGTGAGAGAGAGAGCGCGCGTGAGAGAGAGAGCGCGCGTGAGAGAGAGAGCGCGCGTGAGAGAGAGAGCGCGCGTGAGAGAGAGAGAGCGCGCGTGAGAGAGAGAGAGCGCGCGTGAGAGAGAGCGCGCGTGAGAGAGAGAGCGCGCGTGAGAGAGAGAGCGCGCGTGAGAGAGAGAGCGCGTGTGTGTGAGAGAGAGAGAGCGTGAGAGAGAGCGCGCGCGCGTGCGTGTGAGAGCGCACGTGTGTGTGTGTGAGAGAGAGAGAGAGCGCGTGTGTGAGGGATGAAGAACTAAATGAAGAGTAAAGTGGAGTGTGATGTTGGAATGGAGAGTGTAGAAGGAGGTGGAGCTCAGATCAACCTCATCACTCACCTGTGTGTGTGTGTGTGTGTGTGTGTGTGTGTGTGTGTGTGTGTGTGTGTGCAGGAGTTCACACAGTACAGTGGATGTACGGCTGTGAGCTGGATGATGACGGCACCACTAGAGGATACGATCAGCACGGTTATGATGGAGAAGATTTCATCAGTTTTGATCTGAAAGCTCTCACCTGGACTGCAGCTAAACCTCAAGCTGTGATCACCAAACACAAGTGGGAGTCGACAGGAGCTAAGGCTAATAATGACAAAAACTACCTGGAGAACGAGTGTATCGAGTGGATAAAGAAGTACGTGTCTTACGGCAGAGAGACTCTGGAGAGGAAAGGTAAAGTGTGTGATCTGTTACTGTAACACACACACACACACACCTGTGTTTTTCTTGTTTAAATCTCCATGAAAAATGACTTTATTCTTTATAAACTCCACATTTACAGATTGTGTGTTTAAATATAAATATATTTTTCTGTCCAACACTAAACCGTCTTTCACATCTTTGTCGACAATAACGTTGATCACATGCAGGGCTTTGAACCGGTTCAAGGAACGAAAACCGGGAACTTTTTCTATTTCACATGGAACAGAAACGAAACCAGAAACTTTATTATTTTTTATGTTCCGGAACAGAAACGCTTATTAAAAATAATGGTAACCGGTTAATACCGGTTTTTATTTAGTTCCTCAAAGTTTCTGTAGCCTACAAATAGTCATTCTTCTCCTGCGCAAGTTTCTATGACCCGCTGGGGTTCACTTCCTGTGTGACGTTCGCTGATTGAATGGAGAGAGCGGGAAGGTGGACTACTAGTGAGTAATTGCATTACTGAGTGTCTGAGCAAAGGAGAGCCTGAACGTTGCAGCCTCCCTATTGGCTGTTTATTGGCTGTTTGTAAAAATGTATCAGTTGTTGCCCTTCCCACGGGAATCATCACGGGCTCGAGAGACGAGACCTGACGAGTTAGTTCGTTGGTAGCAGAACAAAATGTCTGGACACAAATCGGGTTTTCAGAAAAGGAAAGAAAATAAACGGAGGGTCGAAAATACAAAAAAGGAGGCAGAAAATGCAAAACGAGTTTTAAGGTAGGACAAATGGTTACTTTTTAAGGCAGCCCGCCGTGGCTGCAGGCTTTCAGTTGTGTCATTGAATGGTTACTTTTCTGAGGCAGCCCGCCGTGGCTGCCTGCAGGCTTATTTATTATAGCCCATTTAGTTAAAATAGTTGATCTAAAATGTTTATAGTTATAGTTATGTGATGGTTGTCCTGATTTTAGACTGGTGGGTTTTTTTTGGGGGAGGGGGGTGTTGCGCGATGTTGCACCCGGGTCC
Organism: Neoarius graeffei; assembly: GCF_027579695.1. Classification (NCBI taxonomy): domain Eukaryota; kingdom Metazoa; phylum Chordata; class Actinopteri; order Siluriformes; family Ariidae; genus Neoarius; species Neoarius graeffei. Next base: position 4,350,336 of record NC_083592.1, on the reverse strand, counting down.
AGATTAGGGCAGAACCGGCCCTGGCTACATTTCAGGTGTAGTTTGTTTTATGTATGTATGTACTTGCATAGATGTGTATTTGGTCTTCCAATATGGCGCCTAACAATCTCACGGCGCGGTGACGTCATGCGGTAGCCCTCTATAGGGCCTGACTAGCCTTTGGTAACACACTAAACGAATTCTCTTTTATTTTTGGCACTTTTTCTGTTTGTGTAGATGGGAAGACATACTGAGAATCCAAATCACCAACATTTGAAATAATAATTGTTTTGATTTATTTCTTGTCTTATTTAATGAAGGTTGTAATAGAATTAGCCTACATTTGGCTTAAGCTGGATGAGACAGAGACATAATTTTATAGCCATTTGTTAAACAGCTGACAGGGAACGTAATTAACCGTTCCGGGAACAAAATTTTTTTGTTCTAACCGGTTCGGGAACGTCTATTTAATGGTGGAACCCAAAACCGGAAACGTTAAAATTCCGTTTCTGTTTGGAACGAACCAATAGGAAAAAAATTCTGGTTCAAAGCCCTGATCACATGACGAGTAACGTTTAATTTGACTGTGAGGGAAAATCCTGTTCCACTTCTGTCTCAATAGTTTTGTGTAAAACGAGTTTTTCTCGTGTTCTTTACAGACTTTTACACATTTTCTGTCCTCGCTCCCCACTGTAAGATCAGAGTACGCTGCTGTGAGTTTTCTCTCTCTCACACACAAAACCCCTTTTCCCCTTCAACACAAATGAAACCTGAGAGAATCCAGATACGAATCGGGAATGATTGACAGGTGTGAGGCTCTGGAAGCTCCGCCCCCTTCCCTCCATGTCCCATGAGTGTGTGTGTTGATTTTTCTGACTGAACGATGCGGCACTTCGACGTCTCTCTCAGTAAATGAGGAACGTTTTGAGTTCATTAAAGTGAAATAAACTCTATCGGTGTGTGTTTGACTCACAGAGACGCCACACAACTTTACTAACGATTAGAGCTCGTTATATTTATTAAGGAAGATGCGAAAAACATTAAAGCAAAAAAAAGGGGACGTTTTTCCTCAAATATGAAGAAAGAAAGTAAACATTTGTGCTGAAAACTTTCCTCCTTTCCTGCAGAAACCGTTCTATTGTTTCCATCTTCACTAAAACACACAGACTGGTGTTAAGGACGACACTGAAAACGTCCTCACCGGGGATACAAACTTTTCCTCATCAGGGTCGCATGAGGCGTTTATAAATGAAGGGAAAAAGAAGAATGCTGTAATATTTGTGTCTGTGTGTCTCTGCAGTTCGTCCCAAGGTGTCAGTGTTCCACAAACGCTCTCCTCCTCCAGAGGTGGTGTGTCACGCTACAGGTTTCTTCCCCAAAGCAGTGATGATCACCTGGCAGAAGGACGGAGCGGACCTGATTGAGGACGTGGAGCTCACAGAGACGTTACCCAACCAGGATGGAAGCTTCCAGAAGAGGAGCATTCTGAAAGTCCCAGCTGAGGAGCTGCAGAAACACAAATACACCTGCGTGGTTCAGCACAGCAGCTTGGGGGAGGAGAAGATAGTCCTAGAAGTACCGAAAGGTCCGAATAAAACTCCAGATTTACAGAGTGAAAGCTGATTTACTGCTGCAGCAGAGAATAAAGACTCTGTGTTCATTTAACAGGTGGAGGATGGACTGCTATCGTCATTGGTGTCCTTGTGGCTCTCGTCGCTCTCGTCGCTGTTGTCGCTGCTGTTGTCTTCTGGAAGAAGAGGAACTCTGGTGAGAGGAGGAAGGAGGCAGATGTGAAGTTTTCAGAGAACAGATTTACACTTTCTCATTCTGAGAGGATTTGATGAATATTTTGCATATTTTTAATCTTCATTAATAAATTAGACGAGACAATAAACTGATATGAACTCATTATCTCATGAAGCCAAACACAGCACTGAGATTTTATAATAACTGTCTGTCCATCATCTGTGTTTCAGGATTCAAACCTGTTCCCCCCAAACCCTGTAAGTGAACCTTTATGATCCATAAATGATGTTTAAAACCACTACATTATTTATTAGCAGTGTTTAGTTCACTTTGTGACGGATTTGAATGTTTTACAGCCTCTGAAGGAGATTCTTCCTCCAACAACTCTTAAACTGTGGCTGTGTGTCTTCCTGCTGGAGTGAGAGAGTAAGACATGATGATGTTTACAGTGTAATATGGAATAAAAATGTGTGTGTGGAGTGAAAATCCAGCAGAAAAGCCTGAGCTCACATTAAATCTCAGATCAGAGCTGATCCTGTTTCTGTCTGTGTTTTTTTCTAGGAGAGAGGAGGAGATGGAGATGAGGAACACACACACACACACACACACACACACGTGACTCCAGTGGGTAATCTGCTCTCAGTGTGGGATTTTTATTTTATGGCTTTTTATTGTGAATCTGTTATTGCTGTAAAATGGGATTATTAGATTGTTCGGGTTTTTTCGGTGTAAATTCTCATAATTTGTGTTTGGGTTAGATGTGAGTGTGTACGAGCTTCTTTCCTCTGTTCATTTATCCCCTGATTTACTGCAGAATTTAATCCCGTCATAACGTCAGGACACGACAGGTTTGATTTCCGTCTTTGACCTTTTAATCCAGAGCGATTTTCCTCAGCAGCTGTTTGTGGAGCTGATTTGTGCGTCTCAGACAGGAAGTGTGTGAAGCTCCAGATGTGATGCGTGTTGAACAGATTTGACTAAAGTGTAAAAGATGAGGAGTGACGCAGCAGAAGCAGGAGTTCATGCTGGATGATCAGCGCTCAAAGCTTTTATTTTCTCCACAAGTGGAAAACACAAAGCAGCTAAATGACATGGCACTGATTCCATTATTGATTATTTAACTCCATTTAAAGCAAAAAACAATCCGTTCAACACGCTGACGCATCTGTACGACCTGAATCTCTCCCACAATCCCTCTGTTCTGTCTGTGGAACTCTGAGTGAATAATAAAGTGTATTTTCTTCACTCTGAGCGCTGAGTTTTATTTATAACTCTCTTCTTTTAAAGCCCGTGATCTCAGTGTCCGTTCTGTATTTACTCTCGTCATCTCCACACATCAGACTGCAGAGTTCTGTGTCAATAATTCAGCTTGAAAATGTTCTGAAGTGAAGCTGGTGAATTCTGTTTAGAAGTTGCAGCTGAAGCGTAATAAAGAAGAGAGAAATGAGAATATTGTGTGTGTTTGTTAAAATCTACACCGAGCCGTTACAGTCACACTGCTGGATATTAAAAGGTTGATGAATTATTGTGCTGTGTTTCCTGCACATGTCCTTTTTCACTCAACTCTGGTGTTGATCTGTAAATTCAGTGTGTGTTCAGGATCTTCATGACCAGCTGCATCGACACTCTGCCACAAAACCCCTCTGAAACAGAAAAGTCGCCTGCTGTCTGTTCCCAAGCCGGAGGATTTCCCCTGAACACTCCAGAAATCTCACTCTTCCATGACGTCATCCAGATGTGTTTATTTTACTTTCGTTTCACTCTCAGAGGCTCAGTGACAGAGTCACGTGATTAACAGTCAGCCCCAGAGCACGCTGTGACTAATCACTAAACAGCCTTCTGGTCACGTGACTTCACTCCTGACTCTGTGTGAAAGGCATTTCTCAGCCCCTGACTCTGTAAACCTGGTGGTTATTAGATGTTTCTGCTGCTCCACATCCACAAAGTTTCACTCAACACTCATCTGTCTGTGGAAAGCTGGGTTTCAGATACATTTGTTAAAGCGCCACCTGGTGTTAGTGTTAATTCATTACACTTTATCACCTGATTTCTATTTCTGATTTTATGGAAGTTCTGAGCTAGAATTATAGTTGAGCTATAATCATCTCAGTTTACTGTAAATAACATCTAATAGGCTTTAGATCATGAATCAGTGTGTGAACTTCTCCGTTTCACCTGGTGAGATATATCCAGGCCTCACGCTGCAGACAGGAAGTGACCTATAAATCAGTAATGACATCATCATGCTTTTCCTCAGCACCATGAGAACTAAGTGGAAAGCTGTGTGTAAGATTTCTGTGCCCTGTAAAGTTATTAAAGCTCTTCAGTCATGGTGTAAATCCTGGGACTCGGCTGATCTGATCTCAGCCGGTGAGAGAGAATCACAGGTTCAGGAAAAACTCACAGTTGTCCCTCAGGGACTCAGATTCCTGTTTTCACTCCTCTCAAGAAACTTCTCTGGAGAAATGTTCCACTGAAATCCTGAGATATTCCTCTTACACTCTTGTGCAGTGGTTCTTTTCAGCAGTGAACTTGACGTGAAAGAACAAAACCTCATCAGTGGCATTATCTAACATCTGGCTGTTTATCCACATCTCATCAGCAGAATCTGCTCTGGACTTTTTCCAGCCTCCTCAGAGCCATGGGAGCAAATAGTTATGAGCGCAGGGAAAAGAATTGTAAAAAGAATTTTAAAAAGAAAGGAAGAAAGCAGCTGAACCCTGAAACTGTGGAACAGTTCCTAAACAGAAACTTTCACTAAAGAGCCACAAAACCTCCTCCATTACACACTAAATAAAACACAATTATTAGTTCATATCACACATTTGCCAATGAATTAAAAAGTGGATTAGAGTTAAACTGATGGTGAATAAATAAGTTATTTTATGCAAAGTATTCTAAATATCAAGTGACTATTCACTGGGTTATACATAAACATAAAGGTTTTATTATTATTTTAATAAATACAGCATTAATTAGTGTCACAAGGTGCATTTCTTTTTATTCTGAGGGAATAAATGACTGCAATGAAGATTTTATACAGCAGGATCCTGTCTGGCAGGGCGGCACGGTGGTGTAGTGGTTATTGTCTGGGGTTTTTTTCGTGGTATATCAGATATATTCCATTCAGCTGTTCGTCTTCGACTCATTCAGTGTCATGTTAGCTGAATGGAATATATCTGATAGACCACGATAAAAACCCAGACAATATTATTTCATTAATTAACCCTTTGGTGACTGACCCCTTGAACATGGTTCCTCCAGGAACGATGACGTTTCAGTCGTCAAGACAACGGAAAAACTAAAATACAAGAGCATTTTGTTTTGTGCACAAGAGCATTGTGACGTATCTTTCTGTTTTTGTATTTTAGTTCTTCTGTTGTCTTGACAACTGAAAAGTCATAGTTCCTGGAGGAACCATTTTCAAGGGGTCAGTCACCAAAGTTAATGATATACTGTATAACGGTGAGAGTTTCTCAGTGGAAGCTTTTCATCCCAATGCACAGCTCTCTCTGGTGGTCAAACTCAGGAAGTGCAACTAATAATGTACTGCCTCAGACAGGATCCCATCTCATCTCATTATCTCTAGCCGCTTTATCCTGTTCTACAGGGTCGCAGGCAAGCTGGAGCCTATCCCAGCTGACTACGGGCGAAAGGCGGGGTACACCCTGGACAAGTCGCCAGGTCATCACAGGGCTGACACATAGACACAGACAACTATTCACACTCACATTCACACCTACGGTCAATTTAGAGTCACCAGTTAACCTAACCTGCATGTCTTTGGACTGTGGGGGAAACCGGAGCACCCGGAGGAAACCCACGCCGACACGGGGAGAACATGCAAACTCCGCACAGAAAGGCCCTCGCCGGCCATGGGGCTCGAACCCGGACCTTCTTGCTGTGAGGCGACAGTGCTAACCACTACACCACCGTGCCGCCCAAGCTGATTATTATTATTATTTTCACAAAACGGAGCGACCTGGCAGCCATGTTTGTTTACAAACTGTTACAGTCGCTCACTAATGTGGAAGTTTTATGTCTCTGACACGTGATGTCGTGTTGTCTAGACAATGTTCAATATTGTAACTATATTGCACGCTCATTCCCCATTGGGTAGAGTGACATAATACACAGAGGATAAGCGATATGATAACAATATTGCATGCTATCAATAAACACACTAGAAGGGAATAGAACACGTTTTTATTCCATGGAAAAAGTGGCCGTATGTATAATAATGTCATATTGAATCTTTTTTTTTCATGGAAAACAGTTTATCCAGAAAGGCAAATGGTAAAAAAAAAAAAAAATTAATAGATAATAATAATAATAAAACTCATTAAGAAGAAAGAAAGAAAGAAATGGCTTTTTAAAACACAGAGAAACAAGAAATCTACAAACAGGATATATTTATACCATGACTTGAAAATATCTCTTTAAATGATATTATTTCATTTTTCTTGTATTATTTTATTTTACTTCTATTATATGTCCTTATTTGTCCTCTTATCTGTAATGCTGTAACATTTTTAAATCATATTTAACAATATATTAACACTGTAGTGAATAGAACAGTGTCAGAAACAGTAGGTTTTTTCCCCCCAACACATTTAATAAACATCGCTGTTTGTGACATTTTTGGTTGCTTTAACTTCCCGTAGCTGAGTGGGCGGGGCCTCTAGTGGACCACAAAGATAAGTGAGACACGGTAACAGCGCCGCCATGTTGGAGAGGTCAACTTTATAAAGAAACTCCTATTGTTTCGAGCTGAATTTAGATTTACGGCAAAAGCATCGAGCCCTGAGTCTCTAAAGCACAGTTTACACATTAAACTCTGACTATATCTGTGTTTACAGTTTTACAGGGAATTTATGTGGAGTTGAGGAGAATAAGTGAAGCTGGTTAGGTTTGGAGTTTATTAGTGTTTATTAATGTTTATTACAGTTTCAGGGTGACTACAATGTGCTCTGTGTGAAATTCAGTAAAATTAGTTTGTGTATTTGTAACTGATTGTCTTTGACTTAAATTATCTGGATGTAAGTTTATGATCGCTAAAGTTAGCTTGAGGCTAATGTCTGTCATATTAGCTTTAGCTATTGTTATTTGTTTGTTTGTTTGTTTGTAGTAGATGTAAATGAAGAGCAGTAAAAGACTTGCTGAAGGTTTTATCTTGGCAAATGAATATTTCTGTCCAAATGAACCGTCCACATGCTAATTTAGCTGCAGTTTATAGTCAGTGAGTGCACATGTTCACATCCCCCTCAGCAGTGAAATGTTTCCTGCACAGAGAGAACACAGTCCCACACAGCAGGGGAAAGAGTCCACACTTCCTTCAGGCATTATAAAATGAGAAATGATGATAAATCGAGGTTTGTTTCCTGTTAACGAACATGTTGTTGCCCCTAGGGGAAGTCATGGCCTAATGGTTAGAGAAACAGCTTTGGGACCAAAAGGTTGCTGGTTTGATTCCCCAGACTAGCAGGATTGACTTAAGTGCCCTTGAGCAAGGCACCTAACCCCCAACTGCTCTGGCAAGAGTGGTGGCGTACCTTGTGTCTGATTAGCCAAAGAAAAACTGATGATGTGATCATCAGTTTGGGCATTGAACCTGACCAACTGAACTGTTGTCCCTAAACAGGATGCTGTGGATGCATCACTTCATAACATGTGGCTGTAAAATAACACCAGAGCATTTTCCTTTTGACAGATTTGTAATGGTGTTAGTTTTCCTCTCATCTATCAAAACCAGGTCTGTTCACATTGAGGGTTTGGTTTTTGTTTTCACCAAAAATCTCTGCAAATCTTTAAATGTAGGGTTAGGTTAGGGTGACCAGACGTCCCGGGACAGTCCCAATTTGGGGTTGTGTGTCCCGAGTCCCGACAAAAGTCTGTCGGGACACGGATATGTCCCGGTTTTCGCCACTCGCGACGTTTGCGACTGAGCAGCGTGGGAATCATTAGCGGAGAAATGTCTGCATTTACTATTTTGATGAATTGACAGGAATCGCAAACTTCCCTGGTTACTGCCCCCTGGCCCTGTGGCATGGGTGTTTATTTAGCCACATTATTCCAGACAACAGAACGTGTTGCCATGCAACAATAAAATAAACATTAACTGGCGCGAATGTTCTTTGTCTAGCAGCTAGCAGCAGTAATGCCGCAGCAATTATGCCGAAAAGAAAATGTACCTTTTCCAAAGATTTACAGGGCACCTACCCCTTCCTCCGAGAGGTGCAGAACAATGCGCACGAAGCCGACTGCACACACTGTAAGTGCTTTGTTCCTGTACTGAGTTGGGCAGCCTGTGCTGCAAATGCTGTGCGCTCCTGTGAGGGCTTTCCTCGGGCTGTCACCCCTCTCCTCCTTTACTGCTGTTTTGTTTGAGTGTGTATTTACGGAAGCCGCAAGAGGCCCTTCATATAATCTTTTTTTATTCACCTTGTTATCCCAAGATAACGACATAATTAATTCAGGATCTCGAGAAAACAACACAACTAATTTGAGATCTTGAGAAAACAAAACCGTTATTCCATGATCTCGAGAAAACAAAATTATTTCATGATCTCAGCTGGATCACTGTATCTCCGTCGGTAGAGACGAAGCCGGGCCAGTCTTCTGCGGAGGTGCCGCGGACTAATTTTGAAATTATCCCTTATTAAAAGACTTAATGCAATCTCTCCCTGTGTCAACCCCTGATCAAAATATTGCCTTATTAGGTGATCGATTATTCCAGACATTCTAATGACCAAAGTTGCGTCTATACAGAATGAGAAATAGCCCCAAAGTCAGCATATCACAAGTCTCTTGGCGCACCTGAATGAACCATTTCTCAGCTGTTTACTCGAGATCATGAAATAACAGTTTTGTTTTCTCGAGATCTCGAAATAACGGTTTTGTTTTCTCGAGATCTCGAATTAGTTGTGTTGTTTTCTCGAGATCCTGAATTAATTATGTCGTTATCTCGGGATAATAAGGTGAATAAAAAAAAGGATTATATGAAGGGCCTCTCTCGGCTTCCGTAGTGTATATTCTCAAATCACTTGTCTCTTTTTTGTTTCTGTTTAACACACCATTCTGACAGTTTGGCCATATTGCTGTGTTGAACAGCTTGTTGCACCTTCCATTAAAGTGTTCACTTTTGTCCACATCTTCTTGCTTTATTCATTCAGTTGTAGGGAATGGTTAGTAAGGGTGATTCTGACCTAGGCTATGTTGAGGTCACATATCTACTTTTTAAGTTCATGCTATAGTGCATACAATTTTAGAGATATAGCCTACATGTGCATATGCATTCTACTTGGTGTTCTCACAAACAGGTGGAATAAATCAGTGTAAATGTGGCCTATGGACATAGCCTGGCCTATTCTCAGCCATTACAAAATCTGCTGTCTGACCATAATTTAACTGATCTGTATCCCACTATGCTACTAGATAACAAAATGCATGTTTGTTTTATTTCATGTGAGGTGTTGATAAATGTGAGCTTCAACAAAATGATAAGAGCACCTCTCTGAGTGTCACGTTTACGTAAAAAAAACTGTGCATGCACGAGCATGGTCGCGCGCAAAAGTGTCCCGGTTTCAGACTCGGGAAATCTGGTCACCCTAGGTTAGGTGTATTGATATGCACTGTTGTATTCAGTTAATACCAATAGGGGGCAGTCTAATGTAAGATGCTGGACCTGGTAACGGTATGTGTGTATCTTGATGCAACTGGTTAGTAACAGCATTCTGACTGGAGTACTCAGTGTGTAAGCGTCGTCAAAACATGGTACCAGGAGAAAACACGATTAAATGAAAGGACAATGAACTCCGTCCATCAACCAGACGAGCTAAAGTTGACGGGTAACGTCGATGAAAACTGGAGGGTTTTCAAACAGTGTTCTGAACTTCATGCACTCGCCATGAACAACGAAAGATAGCATTGCTGCTAACAGTAGCTGGTTGTAGCGCCCTGGACGTGTACAACACGTTTGTCTTCACAAAAGATGAAAAGGACAAGTACGACGCAGTAATTGCAAAGTTTGAACAATACTGCACACCGAAGAAAAATGAGATATACGAGAGGTACGTCTTCAGAAACCGAATGCAGAAAGAGTCAGAATCGATTGAACAGTATGTCACAGACTTAAGATTGAAAAGTCAGTCATGCAACTTCGGGATGCTCGGTGACTCCATGATAAGGGACCAAATTGTGATTGGAGTACAAGATAAAAGAGTGAGAATGCATTTATTGAAGGAGACTGACCTTACTCTGGAAAAGGCAATTAAAATTTGCCAAGCGTCGGAAAGCACAAAGGCGCAAATAAAGACTTTTTGTAACGAGAATGAGACCGCGGAGGTGGACACCATGCAGCGAGCCAACAAGAGGCTGACATCGAAAAGGAAGGAGCAAAAGCTGAAAAAGGAGAGCAGCGGCTGTGAGAGGTGTGGCAACAAGCACGCACCAAAACAATGCCCAGCTTTTGGGAAAGACTGCAGAAAATGCGGGGGAAAGAATCACTTCGCAAAATGCTGCTTCTCCAAGAAGAAAGTACAGTTCATGGAAAAGCAGACTGACAGCGAGGACGAGGAGACACCGGTCTATGTGGGTACAGTGGCCTCGGTGCATGCATCACGTCCTTGTTTGGTGTAAGGATGGTACGATATTTCCACTCGGTATGTAGAAGTGCCGGTGTTATGGCTGAGTCCATGAAGTTCACAAGGTGCCTCTTGGAGTTACCGAAGTTTACTGTTAACGATGTGCGTCGTATCGTCAGAGCATCAAGTACAACACCGCAGAGTAAACTTGAAAAGGGTTTCAAGTTCTATGTTTCGTCCAACCTCTGCAATTTTGAAGGCAAGTCGCTGACCCTAACGTTAATTCTAGCTAGCCTGAGATGGCAGCCTAGAGATGTGACTGTTGTCTTTTAGTCACTAACCAAACCGTCCTGGTTCAGTTTAACCATGTTACTAGAAATGCCTATTTTTTAACATGTTTGTATTTCTGATGGACATATCAGGCAAAAATAAGGCTAACGAGATAACAGTGAGGGCCTGCATCTCTGTTGGGTCAGTGTTGGGTGGATGCTCTGTTCTTTCCCATACTCCAGGTCATGGGGTTGGGATATTATAGTTATTCCAATGAAAAAGCACAGGAACAGCTCTAGGTCGCAGTCGTCGTCGTCCAGCAGGAGTGGGAGGCTCGATCAGATCATCAGTGGCAAAGTGTCGCGAAGACACCCGGGAAGTACTTGTGACGATAAAATGATCTCTCCTGATCTTAACAACCCACTGTTTCTGCAATTCTGAGTCCTTTGGAAAGGTGTGGAAGCTCAGGTGAGAATTGGACCTAGTTGATGCTGTGCAGAACGGCACACAGCAGTGGTGGTTAGACCTGCTGTCCGCACGTTGTTGAAAGGATAATTTTGTCCGTTTACATGTCATGTTTAGTACATGTAGAGATGGGTCTGAAATACGGGAGAAACCCGAAAAAACGGGAGTGTTGGCAGTTTTGGACAGCACAGTGTCCGCTTTCAATGGCTATCGGATGTTTACAACTGTCCTGACATTTTAGCGGAAATTTTGTCACGTTCCGGCGTGCACATAGGGTATTGAGGACGCACACAGTGCTTCAGAGGATGAATGGATAGCACACCTGGATGTGAATGGCACGGATGTTCCACTAAAACTGGACACAGGGGCACAGGTAAACATCCTGCCCATGAAAGACTTTTACAGACTGAGAAAAAAGCCCAAGGTACGTGACACAAGGATAAATCTAAGGACATATGATAACAAGCCTATACCCCATAAGGGAGTGTGTAGAGTTAACCTATTAGGCAATGGGAAAAAAGTGAATGCTCTGTTTGTACTTGTGGAGGGAAACAGACAAGCCATATTAGGGTTAAAAGCCTGTTTACGGCTAGGTCTAATCAAAAGAGTCCATGGCATAGACAAGGAGAAAGTGACATGTAATGGACAAAAAGAGGCCACTCCAAAGAAGGTTACAGACAGTGACTGGGTTAAAGAATACTCATACCCCTTTTCCACCAAATCAGTTCCAGGGCTGGTTCGGGGCCAGTGCTGGTTCACAACTCGTTCAACTTGCAAGCCAGCTGAGAACCAGTTTGCTTTTCCATAGCTCGGGGTGCTAAGGGGAGCAACGTCATTACGTCGCTGTATATGTCAGTTACGTCGCTGTATACGTCAGTTACATCACTGCGTTTGCATAAACCTTGGCGCGAACATCGTAGCAGCAACAACACGGAGAAGAAGCAGCAGCAACAACAACAACAATAATGGATGACTTCGCGTTTGTACAGCTGCTGCTTCTCGTTGCTTAAAAATGGCGACCTTTCACAGTCTTGCTATTGTTGTTGATCTTAACAACTCCCCCCCCCCGCTGACGTAAGCGGTTCTTTCCTCTGGCCCAGCAGAGAGTTGGTGCTAGCCTGGAACCGGTTTTTGTGGCCCCAGAGCCAGTTCTTTGTCAGTGGAAACAGAAAACCCGGTTCCAAACTAAGCACTGGCCCCGAACCAGCCCTGGAACTGCTTTGGTGGAAAAGGGGCATGTGTTCAAAGGAATAGGCCACTTACCAGGTGAACGTAAAATCAAGCTGAAAGAAAATGCAATACCAGTCGTACACCCAGCCAGAAAAGTGCCAGTTGCTCTGAAAAAGAAACAGAGAGAAATTGGATTCTCTGATTGAGGAAGGAGTTATCAGGAAAATTGAGGAACCCACAGAATGGATGAACTCCTTAGTTATACTGGAGAAACCAAACAAACATTTGAGACTCTGTATAGATCCAAAGGACCTAAATAGAGGGATCCAGCAGGAGCACTACAGACTACCAACTAAATCTACTATAACCAGCGCAATGAGTGGAGCATATTATTTCTCCAAATTAGATGCCTCATCGGGTTTCTACCAAATTGTGCTGGACAAAGAAAGCGCTAAGCTATGCACATTTTTTTTTTTTTAAGATTTTTTTTGGACTTTTTTCACCTTTATTGGATAGGACAGTGTAGAGACAGGACAGGAAATGAGTGGGAGAGAGATCGGGGAGGGATCGGGAAATGACCTCGGGTCGGAACCGAACCCGGGTCCCCGGATTCACGGCATGGCACCCCAGCCACCCAAGCCACGACGCCCCCAGCTATGCACATTTAACACGCCATTTGGGAGGCACTGTTTCCTACGGTTGCCATTTGGTATCAGTTCAGCACCCGAAGTCTTCCACAGAATAGTGCAGCAGCTGTTTGATGGAATAGAGGGAGTGGGTGTTTTCATTGATGATGTGGTGGTCTGGGGCAGCACAAAAGAGGAACACGATGAAAGATTGCGCAGGGTTCTCAATCGAGCACAAAATCAGGTCTGAAACTGAATAAAAACAAGTGCCAATTCGGGGTGAGAGACATTACCTACCTGGGAGAGAGACTATCTGAGGAAGGACTGCAGCCAGATCCAGAGAAAATCCGGGCAATTGAAGAAATGCCGGTGCCAGAGGATAAAAAAGACCTACAAAGAGCCTTAGGGTTAGTTAACTACCTAGGGAAATTTGTTCCAAATCTTTCAGCAAACACAAGAGCATTAAGGAGCCTCTTAGAAACAGACACAATGTGACAGTGGCAGTCAGAGCATGCAAGAGAATGGCAGTGGCTAAAGAACAGCTTAATTAAAGAGCCAGTTCTAAAGTTCTATGACCAAGACAAACCACTGAAAGTTTCTACTGATGCATCTAAAACTGGCCTAGGAGCAGTGCTGCTTCAAAAGCATGACACAGAGTGGTATCCAGTAGCGTATGCATCACGCACTATGACAACTGCAGAAAGAAACTACAACCCTGATTCCAAAAAAGTTGGGACAAAGAACAAATTGTAAATAAAAACGGAATGCAATGATGTGGAAGTTTCAAAATTCCATATTTTATTCAAAATAGAACATAGATGACATATCAAATGTTTAAACTGAGAAAATGTATCATTTAAAGAGAAAAATTAGGTGATTTTAAATTTCATGACAACAACACATCTCAAAAAAGTTGGGACAAGGCCATGTTTACCACTGTGAGACATCCCCTTTTCTCTTTACAACAGTCTGTAAACGTCTGGGGACTGAGGAGACAAGTTGCTCAAGTTTAGGGATAGGAATGTTAACCCATTCTTGTCTAATGTAGGATTCTAGTTGCTCAACTGTCTTAGGTCTTTTTTGTCGTATCTTCCGTTTTATGATGCACCAAATATTTTCTATGGGTGAAAGATCTGGACTGCAGGCTGGCCAGTTCAGTACCCGGACCCTTCTTCTACGCAGCCATGATGCTGTAATTGATGCAGTATGTGGTTTGGCATTGTCATGTTGGAAAATGCAAGGTCTTCCCTGAAAGAGACGTCGTCTGGATGGGAGCATATGTTGCTCTAGAACCTGGATATACCTTTCAGCATTGATGGTGTCTTTCCAGATGTGTAAGCTGCCCATGCCACATGCACTAATGTAACCCCATACCATCAGAGATGCAGGCTTCTGAACTGAGCGCAGATAACAACTTGGGTCGTCCTTCTCCTCTTTAGTCCGAATGACACGGCGTCCCTGATTTCCATAAAGAACTTCAAATTTTGATTCGTCTGACCACAGAACAGTTTTCCACTTTTGCCACAGTCCATTTTAAATGAGCCTTGGCCCAGAGAAGACGTCTGCACTTCTGGATCGTGTTTAGATACGGCTTCTTCTTTGAACTATAGAGTTTTAGCTGGCAACGGTGGATGGCACGGTGAATTGTGTTCACAGATAACGTTCTCTGGAAATATTCCTGAGCCCATTTTGTGATTTCCAATACAGAAGCATGCCTGTATGTGATGCAGTGCCGTCTAAGGGCCCGAAAATCACGGGCACCCGGTATGGTTTTCCGGCCTTGACCCTTACGCACAGAGATTCTTCCAGATTCTCTGAATCTTTTGATGATATTATGCACTGTAGATGATGATATGTTCAAACTCTTTGCAATTTTACACTGTCGAACTCCTTTCTGATATTGCTCTACTATTTGTCGGCGCAGAATTAGGGGGATTTACTTCTGAGAGCCACTGCCACTCCAAGATGCTCTTTTTATACCCAGTCATGTTAATGACCTATTGCCAATTGACCTAATGAGTTGCAATTTGGTCCTCCAGCTGTTCCTTTTTTGTACCTTTAACTTTTCCAGCCTCTTATTGCCTCTGTCCCAACTTTTTTGAGATGTGTTGCTGTCATGAAATTTCAAATGAGCCAATATTTGGCATGAAATTTCAAAATGTCTCACTTTCGACATTTGATATGTTGTCCATGTTCTATTGTGAATACAATATCAGTTTTTGAGATTTGTAAATTATTGCATTCCGTCTTTATTTACAATTTGTATTTTGTCCCAACTTTTTTGGAATCGGGGTTGTACGCACAAATAGAAAAGGGGACACTAGGAGCAGTGTTTGGCTGTGAAAAGTTTCACGAGTATGTCTACGGAAGGTCAGTAATACTGGAGACGGATCACAAGCCACTGATAGCAATCTCACAGACACCACTGGGGGATGCACCACCATGCATACAACGGTTAATGCTGCAACTCCAAAAGTATGATCTGACATTTGAATTCGAGCCAGGCAAACACCTAGTAGTAGCTGACACACTGAGTAGGGCTAGCCTGTGTAACACAAAGAGCACCACAGAGGAAGAGGTGCAGATCCATGTGGACTCTATCAGAGCACAGATGCCAGTGTCCAACACAAAATGGGCTGAAATAGCCAGAGAAACACAGCAAGACGAAAGACTGAGGAGAGTGATGGAACAGATAAACTTACCTGGAGAGGTGAAGCTGGATAAGCCATACCAGCACTTCAAGGGTGAACTGTCAGTGTTAGACGGAGTCCTGTTAAAAGGCACAAAAATAGTCATCCCTAACTCCATGAGAACACAGATGTTGAGACTAGTGCATGAAGGACATTTAGGTATAGAAAAATGTAAAAGAAGAGCACGGGAGGTTCTATAGTGGCCGTGCATGCACAGAGACATAGAAACAATGGTGCAGTGCTGTGAGACTTGCCAGCGCCACCGATATCAGCAACCCAAGGAGCCAATGAAGCCACACGATGAACCGCAGGGACCGTGGAGAAAGGTGGGAATGGACCTGTTTCAACTGAAAGGCAAGGACTACTTGCTACTCATAGACTATCATTCCAATTACCCAGAATTCAGGCACAACAGCAGAACAGGTAGTTGCACACACGAAAGCCATATTTGCACACCATGGGATTCCAATGACTGTGATAAGCAACAATGGACCGCAATTCAGCAGCCAAAGCTTTAAAGATTTTGCAGAGAAATATGGTTTTGAACATATCACATTAAGCCCTCTCTACCCACAATCTAATGGACTAGAAAGGACTACAAATTGTGAAACGCATCCTGACCAAAGCCACAGAAGCTGGAGAAGACCCTTACCTGGCTATTCTCAACTACAGAGCATCACCACTAGAAAATGGACTTTCACCGGCGGAAATGCTCATGAAAAGAAAGCTAAGGACAAGGCTCCCATCAGCGAAACATCAGATGGAATAGAGGGTGCCAAGCTCTCCAAAAGTGAAACAGACAGAAGTCTACAACAGAACAGCTAAGCCACTGAGCCCACTCACACAGGAAGAAATAGTGCGGGTAAGATGTGATGGACAGTGGGGACCACTGGCTAAAGTGGTTAAGGAGACAACACCCAGGTCATATGAAGTGATCACAGAACACGGAAACACACTGAGGCGAAACAGAAGACACCTGCTGAAAGTGCCTCCAAACAAAACCTTCACGGTCATGGACAGCAACACAAATGACATGATGATATCAAGCCAAGCTGAACAACCAGAGAAGACTGATACACATATCTTACCAGAGACAGACAAAAACAAGGATGGTAATGTAAAGAGACAAATAGTGAGACCAAAGAGGCTGATTGAAGAAATGTAATGTAAAGGGGTTGAGTATGTATGGAAAAAAAAAGATGTTGAAATGTATCATTGAAATACAGACAAAAGATGTAAAATGGTTTTGTTAAAACAAGTCAGATGGGGGGGGCGGCACGGTGGTGTAGTGGTTAGCGCTATCGCTTCACAGCAAGAAGGTCCGGGTTCGAGCCCCATGGCCGGCGAGGGCCTTTCTGTGTGGAGTTTGCATGTTGTCCGCGTGGGTTTCCTACAGGTGCTCCGGTTTCCCCCACAGTCCAAAGACATCCAGGTTAGGTTAACTGGTGACTCTAAATTGACCGTAGGTGTGAATGTGAGTGTGAATGGTTGTCTGTGTCTATGTGTCAGCCCTGTGATGACCTGGCGACTTGTCCAGGGTGTACCCCGCCTTTCGCCCGTAGTCAGCTGGGATAGGATCCAGCTTGCCTGCGACCCTGTAGAACAGGATAAAGCGGCTACAGATAATGAGATGAGATGAGAAGTCAGATGGAAAAGATGTTTGTTAAAGAGGAAATTTTTCAAATGATACACAGACTTTATGTTGTATTACCTGGTAGAAAAGTGCAGTATTTTAAGTTGTGGTAACAACAGCTTTAAGTTCAGAGTTGACACAAATTCTACTTTATTTAAAAAAAAAAAAAGTGGATGAATTGATATGCACTGTTGTATTCAGTTAATACCAATAGGGGGCAGTCTAATGTAAGATGCTGGACCTGGTAACGGTATGTGTGTACGGTATCTTGATGCAACTGGTTAGTAACAGCATTCTGACTGGAGTACTCAGTGTGTAAGCGTCAATACATCAGGGTTAGGGCTAGTCATTTCTAACCCTTAGATTTACAGTTTAATATCTGGAGACAATAAACAAAGCAGGGACAGAACTGCATGTGTGTGTTTTTCAGAACGTTGTTAGATGATGTTTATTACAGTATTTACTGACAGTGAATGAACCGCTAACCGTGTACACTGTCCTCCATTCAGTGTTGGGCCTGAACGCGTTCATGTTTTGGGCGAACGTGAACTGAACGCACTGTATTTCCGTTTGGTGAACGTTATTGTGAACGCGTTCATGATTCTGGCGTTTGTGAACGGCGCTCTGTCACAGTTTAACTTGCTTCAAGAGAGTGCCAGGTTTCTATATCAAAATGCGCAGCATGGGGGCAAAAACAACTGATGGCAGCAGCAGCCGTGCTACCTCAGACTCTGCCTCCGCCATTAAGGGGTTTCCAGGCTGGACAGAAAGCAACACTGTCCCTGCACACTTTTGGACTTTTTTTTAAATTTAATTTTCATTAATTATTATTATTATTATTATTTTAGTTATTTATGTGGACTGTAACCAGTGACAGGTTTTCATTTAGTTAAGGTATTTTCACTCACACTGGACAGGAAGTAGTAGCACTGTGCATGGCCTTGGACTCTGACTGACTCTTTTTAACTTATTGATTTTTTTTACTTATTCATTGCACTTTTATGACCCAAGTTCTAGAACTTGGGTGGCACGGTGGTGTAGTGGTTAGCGCTGTCGCCTCACAGCAAGAAGGTCCGGGTTTGAGCCCCGTGGCCGGCGAGGGCCTTTCTGTGCGGAGTTTGCATGTTCTCCCCGTGTCCGCGTGGGTTTCCTCCGGGTGCTCCGGTTTCCCCCACAGTCCAAAGACATGCAGGTTAGGTTAACTGGTGACTCTAAATTGAGCGTAGGTGTGAATGTGAGTGTGAATGGTTGTCTGTGTCTATGTGTCAGCCCTGTGATGACCTGGCGACTTGTCCAGGGTGAACCCCGCCTTTCGCCCGTAGTCAGCTGGGATAGGATCCAGCTTGCCTGCGACCCTGTAGAACAGGATAAAGCGGCTACAGATAATGAGATGAGATGAAGTTCTAGAACTTTTCTTTGAGGAAACAAGTCAGGAAAAAATACAGTCACAAAAATTGAAAAGTGACTTAATGAAAAGATAATGTTTAAATGTTTTGCACTTTAAGGTACAACCTTTGTTTCCTACCTCAGATTGTGTTTGTGTTAGTACAGAATTATGTCGACACATCTTCTGGACGTTGTTGTTAACAGTATACTGCAGTTAGAATGGTCTCCTTGAGGGTTTTACTATTTTAAGTTGTAATTTGTTTGTAGAACTTGCCTGGTATATTTCTCCAGTATTGCTTTCTTTAGGTTCCTTTTTAGTCTGGACTGAAATGGAATTTGATGTGAATTGTTTCCAGGTTTGGAAAATTATTAAAATGGAAAAACATTTGCACCTTAAGGACTGCTGTCCTGTTTTTGTTTTAATAATTCCTCATTAAAAAAGGCCATTCGAGCAGCAAGTTTCCCCTCATGTTTTTGAGAATATGCTGTCGGGGTGAAAGCTGCAGCTGGCTACTAGTGTGGACTGAATGGGCGCCAACCAAGTGTTAAAGCACCGATGGGGAAATGGCAGTATTCTGAGGGCTGTCCCCTCAATGCTAATGTAAATCCTGGTTGGATAAGGATTTCAAAATTGGATACGAAGATGAAATCTGACGCGTAGTTTCAGTATTAAAACTGATAAAAATAATTGCTGTCTGTGGTTCTATATGGGCTGTGGCAATAATTTTGAAAAATAATAGCTCGCAGCAACGTATTAAAAAAAAGAACTATGAACTAGTTCATTTTTGGAACTGTGAACTTGGTTCAAGATTTTGAATTATAAACTGAACTAGTTCATTTTAAAATTTGTGAACTGCACTTTCTACATGAACTAGTGCAAAGTTAACTTTCCCAACACTGCCTCCGTTTGTAATAATGCTGTTTAATTTTATTAGGATAATCTGAATGTTGAAATGGCTGCATGTTTCTTCAGTTCAGAAACGGTACAAATAAATCTGTTGGGTTGTGGAGACACGTTTCAGTCTGATGGATGATGATGGAGGTTAGAGGCTGTTATCAACATAGCTATGATGGAGATGTCTGGATCTATAACATCTCCTCGACTACAGCTAACGCTAAAGCTCTCTTTTTACCAAACTCCAGAGGGAGATGATGCTTCTTCTCTTTTCAGAATAAATTTTGGAAGAACTCTTTGGAGAACAAGTGTATCAGGGGGATAAAGAAGTGTGTGTGTGTGTGTGTGTGTGTGTGTTATGGAGTGAAAAGGTAAGACATTCCACCTTGTCTTTCCTCTTGGAAATATATGTAAAATGTCTTCGATAGAGAGAAAATATTTCTCCTCCATAAAGTTATGATGAACATTTGCACAATCATTTCTCCTTCATGTTTCTTTTTACTCTCCTGTTCGGGTTTTGTGGCCCGGGCTTTTACCCATGTTTTACACCTACCCGCCGGAGGATTTAAAAAGCCTTAGTACGTGGCACTGCTTGGATTCCACAGTATTTAATCTGTGCCGCTCTATTGGAATCGCGCGCCACCCTCTGTACATTCCCCGCTCTCCGACTGCTCATTATGCTTCGGAGTCTTCCATACCCATCATATGGACTCTCAATCAGATTGCCAAGGTCAACAAGAACGCTCATGGAGTTAATCACAGTGTTCTTCGCTCACTTGGGAAACTGCAGTGTTCTGCTGTCTCTGGATTGTCACCTGTGTTTCCTGCGAAGTTTGGCCTTTTAAACTCCCGCTCCATCACCAACAAAGCATCACTCATTAATGACCTAATTATCCAAAAGACCCTGGACATACTTCTGCTGGTAGAAACATGGCAACAGGCTGAGGACTATCTACATTTAAATATGTCTTCACCGACTGGATACACATATATATTTCAAAGCCCCGTCTCACAGGGAAAGGTGAAGGTCTAGCTACAGTTTTCCGATGTGGTTTGAAACTTGGAGATTGTTTTGTTTGTTTTTCATGATGTTGCATCCTGTGAATATCTGGCTTTGAAAACCTCCAGGGGCGGCACGGTGGTGTAGTGGTTAGCGCTGTCGCCTCACAGCAAGAAGGTCCTGGGTTCGAGCCCCGGGGCGGGCGAGGGCCTTTCTGTGTGGAGTTTGCATGTTCTCCCCGTGTCCGCGTGGGTTTCCTCCGGGTGCTCCGGTTTCCCCCACAGTCCAAAGACATGCAGGTTAGGTTAACTGGTGACTCTAAATTGAGCGTAGGTGTGAGTGTGAATGGTTGTCTGTGTCTATGTGTCAGCCCTGTGATGACCTGGCGACTTGTCCAGGGTGTACCCCGCCTTTCGCCCGTAGTCAGCTGGGATAGGCTCCAGCTCGCCTGCGACCCTGTAGAAGGATAAAGAGGCTAGAGATAATGAGATGAGATGAAAACCTCCACTCCCTCACCAATGTTGCTGCTCTTAATCTATCGACCTCCCAAATCATCACCATCTCTTTTTCTGTCTGAACTGAATGAACTGCTAACTGTAGCCTCATCTGTCTGTCCTGCCGTCATTCTTCTGGGTGACTTTAACATTCATGCTGACACTAGTTGCTCTTGACGGTCTTTGAATGTTTTGGTTGAACTCAGCATGCTGACTTTCCCACACATAATCCTGGTCATATACTTGACTCGCTTTGCTCTACTGGTATAAAAATTGTATCTGTATCAGGTTCTGATGGAGGTTTTACTGACCACAAGTTGATTGAGTGTTGTCTCCGTGTGCCTTCTTCTAAACTTCCTCTGCGTTCTACTGTCTCTTTCCGTACTCTTTCTTCTATTGATGTGCATTCTTTCTCTGCCTCTCTCCTCTCTTCTTTTTGTAAATTTGCTGAGGTTTCCTCTCCTGATGATACAGTTTCTATTTCCAATAATACTATATCTAACACAGAACACTTTTGCTCCCCTTAAAATTAGACAGGTCTCCGCAATTTGCGCCTCTCCTTGGTTCACCTCTGAGCTTAGGGCCATGAAGGCCAAGGGAAGGCGGCTAGAGCGCCTTTATAAGAAAACTGGCCTTACTATTCATCTTCCACTCTTCTCTGAACACATCACAAAGTATAAGGATGCTCTTAATGCTGCCCGATCCTCCTACTACGCTAACATCGTTAAGAGTGGCAACTATAGACCCAAAACTCTGTTTAATACAATAAATAAACTTCTTCAGCCTCCTTCCTCAACCACTCCCAGCTCCTCTGCTCAGTGTCAGGCTTTTTTGGATTTTTTCACGGATAAAATTGACAGTATTTACCAACACTTTCATTCTGAAATTCATTCTTCTGTCTCGCAAGTAGCTCTTTCTCATAACACTGACTGCTGTCTCTCTGCTTTCTCTCCTGTTGATTCTTCTAAAGTATCGGAAATCATGACTAAGTCCTCCTCCTCCTCATGTCTGTTGGACCCTGCACCCACTGCACTTCTTAAATCCTGTGTATCTGCTATCTCCCCTTATATTGCTCATATGATTAATCAGTGTTTTGCTTTAGGCACTGTTCCCACCTCCCTCAAAATTGCTTCTGTTACACCAATACTAAAGAAACCTGGTCTAGATTCTCTTTCACTGTCCAATTACAGACCCATCTCAAATCATATTTCCAAAATCCTTCCTGGGTCACCGCTTTTCAACCAACAGGGAATGGGTTCTGTTCTGACTCGTGCACCAAATTCTAAACCCTTCTGAGCATTTAGACCAAAAATAAATTGGTTCAGAACCTGAAAAGTTGTTTCCCAGCCAGAAGCAAAATATAGCTGGTTTTTCCAGTGAGAGCCGTCGAAACAGTTTGGAGATGAAGCAGAATGCAGTGATGGAGAACGTGATGGAGGAAACATCTTCAGAAAAAAAAATGGACCGAGAACAAACATTTGTAATAACAGAACAAAAGTTCAGAGGTAATCAATGCGCACCGCCGTCTTACTCCTACTGTTTAATCCCATTGTGCCACGCCCTCTGTTCACCATGCATTCTTGAGTATAAGAGTTCCACTCAAAACTGGTGAAAATGTGGGCTGGCTCACTGGCTGGCACCAGGGTTCGAATAATCCTGAATGGACCTGGTTCTAGAACCCATCTGCTGTTGGTTGAACAGAGGTAGGTGTGGACTCAGGTATTCAGGCTGAGAATCTTCAGTCTAATACTGAGATTTAATCACCTTTTTTTTAAAAATTAATAAACAGTTAAATGGCAAATAAATCTGCTTTATGTTTTGCCCAGTGCTGTAGATCTTGCAAACTTGCATTATCCGATAGGGCGTGACTAACTTGATCACGTGATTTAGAAGCCGTTAATATCCACCCAATCACAGTGCTTTCTTTAATTTAATATTTGTGTAGGAGAAAAAAAAAAACACCAAAATGTGTTTTTATATAGTTCCGTAGTATTTTTAAAGCTTTGAATAAAAGGTGTTTGCATGTGGTTATTTAACACATTCTGCTGACCAATCAGAATCCAGACCTCAACAGCACTGTGGTAAAAAAATAATACTCTCATCTCATTATCTGTAGCTGCTTTATCCTTCTACAGGATCGCAGGCGAGCTGGAGCCTATCCCAGCTGACTACGGGCGAAAGGCGGGGTACACCCTGGACAAGTCGCCAGGTCATCACAGGGCTGACACATAGACACAGACAACCATTCACACTCACATTCACACCTACGCTCAATTTAGAGTCACCAGTTAACCTAACCTGCATGTCTTTGGACTGTGGGGGAAACCGGAGCACCCGGAGGAAACCCACGCGGACACGGGGAGAACATGCAAACTCCACACAGAAAGGCCCTCGCCGGCCACGGGGCTCGAACCCAGACCTTCTTGCTGTGAGGCGACAGCGCTAACCGCTACACCACCGTGCCACCAAAAATAATAAATAAATAAATAAATAAATCTTGTCTTTTTGGTGACTTTTCACTTCTCACATGTTCCAGAGTCTGAGTGAGGGAAAAAAAAATCTCAACAGAGCATTAAAATCCACTTCATCCGACTGCATCACTGCAGCTGTACTGTAAACTCTCTACTGCCACCTACTGGTGAGGTCTTGAATAGCAAATAAATCAGATTTTGAGCAAACATGATCATAAACACACACAGGAAAAAAAGATGTTTGAGACATGTGTGTACTTCATTTGTACATATTTATTGTGTTTGTATTTGTGTCTATTTACCGCAGTCCCATAAATTAAAACCCTGCCTTCGCTGATGATGATGATGTGTACAGTAGCGTCCAGCCGATAAACCTGCAAACGCTTGCAAATGTTACATTAGCTTTTATATCAATCATCTTCATTTCATACAATATAAAACTATATCATCCGCTTCTACATCACTTTTATATTTACTTAAAATGAAGTCACATGACTTTCTAAATATAAAAAAAGGTTCCTTTATGTTCCTTTATCACAGGAAAAAAACAACACAGTATAAAGATATAAACAATGATGTAAAAGCCAAAAATGAACAATATGCAAAAAAAACCCCTCATGTGATTGTGAGGCAGCTTATGACCCAGATGTTCAGGTTTAAGATTTAAAAACATGCTGTTCGGACCAAACTGATACGGCACGTTGCTCATTGGGCCACGCTGCTCCAGATGTTTAATGACATTTGATATTGCACAGGCCTTTTTTTTTTTTTACATCTTGGATGCTTGATTTCAAAAATCCCAGACAGACTGAACAGTGTCGTGTTAAGAGTTTCAGATTTATAAAAACTTTGGAGGATGATGAACTTTGGATTTTTTTTAAACCTGATTAATATTTCACCATAAATAAATCACTTTAACTCAGAACATCCTGAAAACATCATCTTTCCTCGAGTAAATGTGCTTTTCCTTCCTGCATATTTCTGATGTCTGTCCTTTTTTATGATCCCCAAATAACATCCAGATCGTCTCCAGACACATCCCTGAGAACGAATCCTGAAAAATAACGTTTAATCATAAAATATACAATAAAATAATTTTAAAAATCAGTCCTTTGTTTAAAATAGATTTGGCTGTATGAAGTGACTTCAGTTGATTTGGAGTTCCTCTGTTATCCAGTGACTGGAGTGGATTTGGACTCCTGGTTCTGTTCTGATAATGATCTGCTTCCAGTCATCTGTGTTCTGGTCTGATCGAGATCTTTTCTGGTCCTAGTTCATCAGTTACAGTGTTGTTTTTGTTTAAGCCCCTGATCTGTCTTTATTGATCACTGTGGATTTTGCCTTTCTTGTTGTGTTGCCATGATGGAGTTCTGTCCTGCTCTGGTCCGGTTTCAGTCCGGTTCTGTAGTTGTTCTGTGGCCATTACTTTTGACCGTTTTCCGTATTGTTGTGGCATCGTGACCAGATCTGATTTTGATTTTCTTTCCAGTCTATACGGAGACAGAAGTGGATGTAGATGTTCTACAGTGACTGAAATAACATTTCATATTTCACTGCAGCTCTGTGGTCCAGTCCAGGACTAGCTTGAGTTGAAACTGGTTCTGTGCTTCAAGGGCTCGATCATCTCCACCACATGGTCTCTGGGTCTGGAGCCTCTATTCAGCTCCATTACACGAGGAACCACTGTGGACCAGCGATCTGGAACACACACACACCATTAAGATATAATACCTTGTGAAAAAAAAATCTTTAAGACAATTGAAAGGTCACGGATTCGTTCATTTCTGCTGAAGGAACCCAGAAGCTCCAGTGGAAGGTGTTCGTGGCTCAGAGTGACACGGGGCATATTACTGAACTCAAAACCTGATGATATATGAACTGAACCCATGTGGGATTTATTCAGCTCCTTTATTTATAGAAAAAATGTTCATGAAGGTTTAAACATCTGTGATCATGATATGGGAACTGGAGTTGGTTCGGTTACGAGTTTTTCTCAGCAGCTGCGGGAGTGGATATGATCTCATGTGGCTGTGTGTTGTGGAGTGTGAGGACCCTGTGCTCGGACTGTTTCTGTGTCCAGATGAAAAGTTCTAACGAGACCAAAATATCAGCGTAGTGGCAC
Source organism: Neoarius graeffei (assembly GCF_027579695.1). Classification (NCBI taxonomy): domain Eukaryota; kingdom Metazoa; phylum Chordata; class Actinopteri; order Siluriformes; family Ariidae; genus Neoarius; species Neoarius graeffei. The sequence goes on along the minus strand of NC_083592.1, from coordinate 4,324,807 downwards.
CAGTTATAATGGCTGGGGGTTCAGGGGTTGTCTAAGGACGCCGAAAGCTCACAGGTTTGGAGATGCTTTCTAGTGCGTGTCCGGGCACTTGCAGGTCTCCCTGAAACAAGCTCTTTTTGGCCATATTATTCGGCATATCAGGTGAAAATTTAAACTGAATCAAAATGGCTTGAAACTGCTGTCATTGAATTCAGAACTGAATGCAGAACAACAGACTTTTTACAGAATTAAAATATGTTTATCCATTCTTCAGATATTACAAGTCAAAGATTGAAGAAACGGCGTATTGTTAGAAAACGGCCGTAATATTCTGTCTGAGGGTCACATGGTCCAAAATGGGCCTCATTAACCAATGAGATCAAATGTTTTTTCTTCATTACTTTTCTATTTTTCAAGATATTTACATGGAAATTGGCAGGAGGATAGACAGCTGTATACTGAATACAAAGTTTGAAAATTAGTGTTTAATTAGTATTAATTATGCTAATTAGGTAAAACGTTAAATTGGTAAACTCAGTAAAAAGTAAGATTATTTCTAATCCCTTCTTTGTGCTCTGTAGGCCTTTGTATTTCTCAGTAAGGCCTACTAGTGTTTATATGAAAGAATATAAATGATTATTTCAATTAATATTCACAGCTTTTAAGGCGAAACTCGAAAAAAACTGTCTGATCCACATCCAATAAACAATTCACATTAACTCAACTGAAATCGACGCTCGCGTTTCTGATTCCCGTTTTTTTAAATCTCATTCTGACCACTAAGATCTCAATATTTTTCATCAAAACAACTCGTTATATTCTCAAAAAGTTATTTATTGACATGAATCAGTTTGATTTGAAAAAATAAGTAGGTAAAGCTCTGAAAACTCACTTCAAAGTCTCCCCTGAATCAGAACATCAAAACTATCAGAGGGAAAATGTTGCTGAATCCTTCATCAGAAACAGTGAGAGCGAGAGAACGTCCCTATAAAAGTGATCTGATTGATATTGACGAGTAATCCAGTGGGAAACCGATCAGGAGAGAGAGAGAGAGAGAGAGAGCGCCTGACTGCTTTCCCGTGACTCAAAAAAAGCACCAGCAGTTTCCTGACGTCCCACGAGCAGAGTTTTTGCTCTGTTGTAGCGACTTCAACCTGCCGTTACTCCCAAAGTACTGAACAGATCTTAACCACATACATTTCTGTGGAAAGCAGAGATTATAAGCTTTTTAATGGTAGAAAATATTCAAGAGTTAAACAGTGACAGGTTTGGAAACTTTTATTCGTGTAGCAGCAATTTTTACAGGTGTGTCAGCAATATTGTGGGCGGAGCTGTAAGAAAACATTGTGTATCGGCCCGATATACTGAAAAGGCCCAGTTAGAACCAGTGAAGTTCGAACCCTGCTCTCCCAGCCTGCTCCACCTGAGCTCCTTATTACCCGGGATGTGAGAGGAGGAGTGGAACTGAACCTGTGGATAAACACCTTATACACTTATGCCTTTTTTTTTTTTGGCAAAGTGTGTGTGTGTGTGTGTGTCCCACCTCGTCGCAGGCGCTTCGTGTTGGCGTGCATGTGCTCATTTTGCTCTTTTTGTCCTGGATCCTCGTTAATGATTCCCAGGTTGTGGTTCCAGTCTGACCACTTCACCTCATCCACTCTGAAGCAAAAGATAAACACACACACACACACACACACACACACTGGATTTTCGACCTGTTTCTGGACCTTTTATTGACGCAATCATGGCTGGAGCTAATTCATGCTGTTTTTTTTTTGCTAGATGTTTAAATAAAAACTGAGGATTATGTAAAACCGGCACGGTGGTGTAGTGGTTAGTGCTGTTGCCTCACAGCAAGAAGGTCCAGGTTCGAGCCCCGGGGCCGGCGAGGGCCTTTCTGTGCGGAGTTTGCATGTTCTCCCCGTGTCCGCATGGGTTTCCTCCGGGTGCTCCGGTTTCCCCCACAGTCCAAAGACATGCAGGTTAGGTTAACTGGTGACTCTAAATTGAGCGTAGGTGTGAATGTGAGTGTGAATGGTTGTCTGTGTCTATGTGTCAGCCCTGTGATGACCTGGCGACTTGTCCAGGGTGTACCCCGCCTTTCGCCCGTAGTCAGCTGGGATAGGCTCCAGCTCGCCTGCGACCCTGTAGAACAGGATAAAGCGGCTACAGATAATGAGATGGATGGATTGTGTAAAACATGATGGATTTGTGAGGAGCAGGCGAAGATCACTGACACCAACCCGTATTTACGAGGACATTCAGCCCGTTTTGGGACACACAGAGCTAACAAGTAAATCATTATTGAATAAATCATTTCTGTTTCTGGTTGAGATACGCTGTGCGCGTTCTGGCTGCTGCTTCTCACCGGAGCTTTTTATTTTATTTTATTTTCCCTTTTGTTTTTCTTTTTTGTGGTTGTGTAGTTTGATGTTTGTTGTTGTTTGAATGTTTTGTCTGCCGGTTGTGGTGTAGCTCCAGGCCCAGTTTTGGGTGTCGGTTCCCTCCAGGCCTTGATTTGCTGTGGGTGATGCCTGTGCTCCTCGCTATGGACTGCAGTGAGCTTGCCGCTCTTTTAACATCGTGGTTGTCCAGCGCTGTGCGGCGATGCTGCTGTGCTTGATGTGGTGTTCTGAGCCATGTTGCCCGGCGGCGGCGCGGTGGCTGTGCAGACGGCGTGGGATTTATCTTCATGCACCTTTTGGTGGGACTGTGGGCAGCTACACCACTGGAATGACCTCCTGACCTCCTTTGGTGGACGTTTTTTTACCTCGGCCGTGACGGAGTCAGCGGGGTGAGGGATTGTAATCAGTGCAGTTTGTTTGTGTATCTGTCTGCTAACAATCTAGTATCTAGATGGTTGCAATGATTGACTTCAAATTTTCAGGGTAGGTGGCCAATGGTCTGTAGATTACCTGATATAATGTTGGGGGTAATCGGGTCAAGGTCACTGGAAAGGTCAACCTTTCAGTCAAAATAACATTTTCCATTATAACTCAAAAACGGTTGCCGATAGAAAGATGTTTACTATTATGAGCATCTAGGAACTCCCATGGTCTTTCGTTCGGCATCATGATCTTTGACCTTTAGTTATCTTGAAAGGTCAAACTGAAGGTCATGGGTTTTCAAAGGGCTATAAAATGGTTCATGACAGCCAGATGTTTACCAGTATCAACATATAAGAAGTCCTATATGGGCTTTCAGTTGCCACCATGACCTTTGACCTTGAATGACTTTGTATTGTCAAACTCAAGGTCACGGATTTTCATAAGACTATAACCTGACAGCTAATGATTGAGAAATATTACCGTTATCAACATATAGGTATAAAATAAGTGCTGCCGAGCGAGATTTGTTTTGCCTGACAACACTTGTTTTTTCCAATTGTAAAGCAACCTTGGGTGTGAGAAAGGCGCTATATAAATTCAACTTATTATTATTATTATTATTATTATTTATTTCACAATTCATTAATTACTTCAATCTTGTTCATGATATATAATCACACCAGTCAGTGCCGAGTTTTCCAAATGCATCGTAGCACAAAGCTCATCGTTAAATGGTCGAGCAAACATCACAATGACCGCTCTCTCTCCTAGTTAAGATGCTCCTAGCGTTAAGAGGCTCCTGAAGAGTCCCAGATGTTCCCAAGATGACCCATAGAGATGGTCTTTCCAAACTCCCATCATGCTCCAGCTTTCTCAGAAAGGCCTCTTTCTTGACCCTGTTGGATTCCTTCAGCACTGATGGCCACCAGCAAGTTCTTGGGTTACCACCATGACGGGCACTCACAGCCTTCTGGCTACAGCGTCTTGTAGCTTCATCTCCAATTAAAGACACGGTCCAGTCAGACTCGGTGTTCTCAACCTCACTCTGAGGCCCTGTCCACACGGCAACGGATTCAGGTAAATCTGATAAAATTGTTTATTGTTTTGGCCTGGCGTCCACACGGCACCGGCGTTTTGGGTGCCCCACAACAATATTTTTTGAGAACGGGTTCCAGAGTGGAAAAATCCGGCAACGGCGCCGTTGCGAAGTCGTCTGGATGAGTAGAATGGATTTGTTTACGATGACGTCACAACCACATGACTAGAACAAGCAGCACTCTCGCTGTTTTGTATGAACCACTGCATTGCATTCACTTTTGTATACAGCTTTTCTTTTAAATAAACAAGTAACTGAACCATTTCTTGAATTTTTTGTTTATTGGATAAGACTGCTTTTCAAAATGTTCACACACAATAAGAAAATTAAGTTATATAAAACTATGCACACTAATAAAACTAATTTGTACACACAGAAGGCACGATTTCCTTGCGTAGTCGCAGCCATCTTCTTGTTGTGTTTGTGTTCCTGACAGTGCTTCACGCCGGGTAGAAGAAGGGGTTTATGCGCATGCGTCCTACTTCTTCTATTGTTCTGGTGTCTCCGATGGGACCGTCTTACAGCGCACCTAGAGGTGTGGCATGTGTATTGCATCGTTTTCAGCAAGCGTTGCGTTGCCATATGCACCTGATATTTTACTGATCCGTTGCCCATGTGGACGCGATATTTTTTAAAATAAAATCTCGTTGCCGTTGTCGTGTGGATGTAGCCTTAGAGGCGGGAGTTAAATTTGTCTGTTAACAAATCTTTTATTAAGGTGTTAATTGGTCAGGGGTGGGTTTCCCAAAAGCCTCTTAATACTAAGAGCATCTTAACTAGGGGAGAGAGAGTTCATTGTGATGCTCGCTCTACTATTTAACGATGATCTTTGTGCTACGATGCTTTTGGGAAACCCACCCCAGGCTGCTACTGACTGTCTGTCACTCATTGTTTTTTTTTATTGTACCTGAAGCACCAGCGTTTGTCTGGGGTCTCGTCCCAGTTCCTGCCCACCGTCACCATTTCACCCACACGGAACTTTCTGCGCAGACACACAGGTAACGAGCGCTCAATGTCCAGGATTGTCGTAGCCCACTGAGGATCACAGAGACGGTTCATTTATCAATAAAAGTGTTAATCAGTAAAATAACTTGTTGGACCTGCTGATAAACGATCATGAACAGCTCTTATCCGTAATATTTCCAGAGTCTCCTGTTCCCGTTTGTGTAACTCGGAGTTTACCTGCAGCTTCCAGATCTTCTTGCTCTGCTTGGCCACCTTGGTGACGGTCTGACCCATCAGTGCGATCAGCATGTTGAGCAGGAGCACGAAGGACAGGACGATGTAGGTGACGGCGAGGATGAGGCACACGGCCGGGTACTGCATCCCCTGCAGCATTTCCTCCAGGTTTCCCAAGCCAATGGTCAGCTTGAACAGGTCCAGCAGGAAGGTGCTGAAGGCCACCCTGTCCCGGCAGTACGACTTGTTTGTGATGTCCCACGGGTCGTCTGTTCTGTTGGAGGGACACGGGTTGAGCAGAGACACCAGAGCTAACAGAGGAGAGAGAACAGAGCAAAACGTGATGGACATTCTGAGGAAATCACTGTAAATCTGTTAGTGAAATACGTGTGTGTGTGTGTGAGAGATTCTTATCCTCACCTGAGGCGTAGCCGATCATGAAGAGGACGTAGACCAGCAGGAAGCGGAACAGATCTTTAAACAGGATCTACACCACAACAAGAAAACACACCGTGAGTGGCTGCAACAACATTCATCAATAACATACTTTCACTCGTTTATTTAAATTAACCAAGTAAATAATTACACATTTTATTTATTTAAGAACTCGTTCTTTAATAAAATCATATTTAAATATGAATTAGTTGTTTAATTACCAGCGTATAGAATTTACTAAGCGTTTCTTTGATTCTTGGCGTCGATTAATTTTAGTGTTTATGATTATATATTTTTTGTCTTCTGCTTCGCCATGTAAACTAAGATATTTATATTATGCATATAATGACAGGTACAGCAATAATAATAACAAATAATTGTCTGTGTGTGTGTGTGTGTGTGTGTGTGTGCGTGCGTACCTTCTGGATCATGATGCTGTATGTGCCAGTGAGTTTGAAGCCTCTGGTGAAATACAGTGTGTTTATCCACCCTAACACCAGCGCACACACCATCACCGTTACGTAGGCCTGCAGCCCAGACAGGTAGAGAACCGCCGTCACCAACACCAGCACCGAGTACACGAAACTGGGAGGAAAGAAAGAAATTAATCATGATATATATATATGATTTCTATATTCACTGGATATGAACAATCATGCGCTCTGATTGGCTACTCTATGACTAGGATATGAGCTCGTATACAGTGAGTAGAGAAAAACAAAATGGCGGCACGTGTTGCTGAACCAACCGAGGATGAAATGAAAACTCGACTCGAAAACAACCCCCCCAAAAAAAATCATCATCAAGTATTTAAAAGAAGCAGAAATAGCTAAAAGAATATAGCCCCCCCATCCCACCCCACCCCACCCCACCCCACCCCACCCCACCCCAGTATCTCCTGTTCCACACTCCAGACCATTTGGTGGCGGTAACGCACCTTTAAGTTGGTTCACCAACCGCCAAAAAAAAAGTTGAAAAAGAAGAAAGCCCCAAAAATACAAAAAAAGGAACTAAATATGAAATTAAAGTATTTGATTGTAAGAACATATCTTTTTTTATTTTTCAAGAATTATTATTATTATTGCATTTTTCACAAATTGCTCCTGTCTTTTCACCGGTTTGTTTACATTCTAAGCAGAAATGATTTGGTCAGATGTTTTCTATAAAGTTTTTATTTATCGAATTTGCAAAAAATAACAATAAAAATGCTCCGTTTCTTAAAATCCAGTGAATGTGGATAGAATAAAACAGTGATTCCACTCAATCTCGTCATACATGGATTATAGACAACTCGGTGCTATGCACCTCGCAGCCTATCGGCTCATGTACAACTTGATTTTGGGGAATAACTGTTAAATATATATCTATATACAGTGGATATAAAAAGTGTACACACCCCGATAAAATGATCGGTTTTTCTGATGTAAAAAAATGAGACCACGATAAATAATTTCAAAATTTTTCCCACCTTTAATGTGACCTATAACCTGTACAATTCAAGTGAAAAACAAACAAATCCATACAGGGGAAAACATAAACGTACAATAAGCTGGTTGCATAAGTGTGCGCACCCTTAAACTAATACTTTGTTGAAGCTCCTTTTGATTTAATTACAGCATTCAGTCTTTTTGGGTCGGAGTCCATCAGCCTGCCACATCTAGACTTGGCAATATTTGCCCACTCTTCCTTGCGAAAGCGCTCCAGATCTGTCAGACTGCGAGGGCGTCTCTTGTGCACAGCCCTCTTCAGGTCACTCCACAGACTTTCAATTGGATTGAGGTCTGGGCTCTGGCTGGGCCGTTCCAAAACTTTTTTGGGGTCATTGTCGTGCTGAAAGATGAAATTCCTCTTCATCTTCAGCTTTCTAGCAGACACCTGAAGGTTTTGGGCCAAAATTGACTGGTATTTAGAACTGTTGATAATTCCCTCCACCTTGACTAAAGCCCCTGTTCCAGCTGAAGAAAACCAACCCCAAACCATGATGCTGCCACCACCATGCTTCACCGTGGGTATGGGGTTCTTTTGGTGATGCGCAGTGGTGTTTTTGCACCAAACATACCTTTTGGAATTGTGGCCAAAAAGTTCAACCTTGGTTTCATCAGACCATAACACATGTTCCTACATGCTTTTGGGAGAGTTGGTGTATATATTTTTTGCAAAATTTAGCCGGGCCTGGATGTTTTTCTTTGACCCTACCTCATAGTCCAGACATATGGAGAATACGGAAAGTTGTTGTCACATGTCGTACACAACCAGTACTTGGCAGAAATTCCTGCCGCTCCTTCAGTGTTGCTGTAGGCCTCTCGGCAGCCTCCCTGACCAGTTTTCATCTGGTCTTTTCATCAATTTTGGAGGGACGTCCAGTTCTCAGTAATGTCACTGTTGTCCCATATTTTCTCCACTTCTTGATGGCGGTCTTCACTGTGCTACATGGTATATCTAATGCTGTGGAAATGTTTTTGTCCCCTTCTCCTGACTGATCCCTTTCAACAATGAGATCCCTCTGATGCTTTGTAAGCTCTCTGTGAACCCTGGCTTTTGCTGGAGGAGGCAACTGAGGAAATGTCTGAACTTTATTTGGGGTTAATCAGAGTCATTTTAATTGATGGCAGGCGTGAACCCAAAAACACTGAATGCTGTAATTAAATCAAAAGGTGCTTCAACAAAGTATTAGTTTAAGGGTGTGCACACTTATGCAACCAGCTTATTGTATGTTTTTAATTTTTTATGCTTTCCCCCGAACAGATTTGTTTGTTTTTCAATTGAATTGTACAGGTTATAGGTCACATTAAAGGTGGGAAAAGTTTTGAAATTATTTATCGTGGTCTCATTTTTTTTACATCAGAAAAACCGATCATTTAAACGGGGTGTGTATACTTTTTATATCCACTGTACGTGTGTGTGTGTGTGTGTCTGTATCTTACTAAAGAAGCTGAAATGATCCATCGATAAATAAGGAGCTTGCTGCTGGACATTTCTTCATAAACAGATCCTTTATCTGAAAGAGAGAAAGAAATTTCAGTCGTATAAAAAAACCAAACAGTTCCATTAAAATGTTAAGGATCTGATTAACAAAAACTGACATCAGATCGCTGCCCCATTCCATTAACACCGGCTGAGGATATGTTCAGTGCCTGATGTTTGCTTAAGTTTTGTTCTGGAACTTCAAGCCTAATGCTGCTAACAATCTAATTTTAATAAAACATCTCTACACGTGGGTGGCACGGTGGTGTAGTGGTTAGCGCTGTCGCCTCACAGCAAGAAGGTCCTGGGTTCGAGCCCCGGGGCCGGCGAGGGCCTTTCTGTGTGGAGTTTGCATGTTCTCCCCGTGTCCACGTGGGTTTCCTCCGGGTGCTCCGGTTTCCCCCCACAGTCCAAAGACATGCAGGTTAGGTTAACTGGTGACTCTAAATTGAGTGTAGGTGTGAATGTGAGTGTGAATGGTTGTCTGTGTCTATGTGTCAGCCCTGTGATGACCTGGCGACTTGTCCAGGGTGTACCCTGCCTTTTGCCCGTAGTCAGCTGGGATAGGCTCCAGCTTGCCTGCGACCCTGTAGAACAGGATAAAGCGGCTACAGATAATGAGATGAGATCTCTACACGTGTTTACGTGGAGTTTGCAGTGGAACTTTATCATGGTGGAAGGACGGGTTCTTTCTGAGTCCGCTTCCTCTCAGGGTTTCTTCTTCATGCTCTCTCAGGGGAAATTTAAACGCATATCCAGATTTCTGTCCAGCTGCTTTGTGACACAGTGTTGTTAAAAGCGTGATTTGGATTTAACTGAATTTGTATCGTGTGCGTCTGTCTAAGGGCTCCATGCAAAAGTAAAGAAACAGTGAACATGTGGTGGGGTAAAACTAGTGCTTAATATTTGGTTTATTTATCACTTATCCAGTCCTGGAGTGGTTTGTGAAACCAACGGACACTGTGAGCCTTGTGAATGTGTGTGTGTGATAGAGAGAGAGAGACTCACATTACTGAGGAAGAAAAACAGTCCAGAGCTGAGGGTGATGAGTTCTCCTGCCAGACGCAGTCTGTCCCCCGTCGTTACATACGGATACGGAGGCTGAGGAGGGAGTTTAAGTGTTAACACACACAGATTTATGAACATGGGGGGAGAGAGAGTGAGTGTGTGTTGATGGTGCTCACCGGGCTTCCTGAAGGACGGTTGTAGGCGACGAGTGTGAAGATGATCATGGTGATGAGGTACGAAACCACGTTGATATAAAAAGTCACGGCAGCAAATTTCTGCCACTTTGCTCTCAGCAGCTCGTTAATCGGCTCCACAGCCAACATCTCATGACGGTTCTGCACAAGCAACACCATTTCATGTACATGAGCACGAACGCTATTTTACGTCCCAGAATTCCTTGATTTTTGCCTCTTTATGTTTCTGTCCCTGTGCCTCGAAGAGAGACAAAAAGACAATGTCAGACAGATTGAGTTCTAGCATTTGGGTCACCCATTGGGTATTGGGGTGCCAAAACTAAGACAAGCTTACAATTAAAAAAAAAAATCTGCATTTGAATGTTTGAGAACTGTATTCTAAAATTATTTCCTAAATGCTTTTTTTTTATTTTCAGTTTGTCTTTGTATCAGGTTTCACACTCAGAGGAGCGCGTCATTTCTAATGTCACAATTCTTAGATGATGAATTTATTATCATCACTGAATCCGTCTCGGCTTAATAATCCCTAGTTTTTCATCCCCCCCTTTTTTTTCCTTTTTCAGATCGTCCCCTCATTCGGCTGAGTCCAGATGTGTAGATGATGACCCGCCCTGTTTGTGCTGAGTGATGAATTATTACTATAAATACTGAAAGTGTCCTGATAGAGTTTTTACAGAAACCTCCAGCTGCCCCTCACGCTCACGTCTCAGCTCTCTGTTATTTTTACAAATGTGCTGTTAATGAGAACGAAACTAAAATAAACTTCAAACTGTATTTCTGTTTGTTTAACTTTTGAGTTTTAATTTTCTCCTCTCATCCCCGTGTATCTTTTTCCTTCATCAGTTACCTCGATCCTGCTGTTATAGACGAGGATCTCCAGCACAGAGACGTCCTCACCGCACGTGTCCAGGTAGGACAGGTCATACAGGGACGAGTAAACGGGTCCATAGGCCCAGTCTTTAAACTTCCTGCACAGGTGACGCACCTCATCATCGTTAATTTCTCTCCGAATGATGTGCTGGAAAACCTGCAGGAGAGAAAAATCAGTGTCTGACTGAACTATTATAAACTGTTTACTTCTAAAAAAAATCATCTACTGTATGAATATAAACCACACATTACTACGAATCATCTACTGTACCACTATACACACTATACACAATCTACTGTACCACTATACACAATCTACTGTACCACTATACACACTATACACAATCTAGTGAAACCACTATACCACTATACACACTATACACAATCTACTGTACCACTATACACAATCTACTGTACCACTATACACACTATACGCAATCTACTGTACCACTATACACACTATACACAATCTACTGTACCACTATACACTATACGCAATCTACTGTACCACTATACACACTATACGCAATCTACTGTATCACTATACACACTATACACAATCTACTGTACCACTATACACACTATACACAATCTACTGTACCACTATACCACTATACACACTATACACAATCTACTGTACCACTATACACACTATACACAATCTACTGTACCACTATACACACTATACGCAATCTACTGTACCACTATACACACTATACGCAATCTACTGTACCACTATACACAATCTACTGTACCACTATACACAATCTACTGTACCACTATACACACTATACGCAATCTACTGTACCACTATACACACTATACACAATCTACTGTACCACTATACACAGTCTACTGTACCACTATACACAATCTACTGTACCACTATACCACTATACACAATCTACTGTACCACTATACACACTATACACAATCTACTGTACCACTATACACACTATACACAATCTACTGTACCACTATACACACTATACACAATCTACTGTACCACTATACACAATCTACTGTACCACTATACACAATCTACTGTACCACTATACACAATCTACTGTACCACTATACCACTATACACAATCTACTGTACCACTATACACACTATACCCAATCTACTGTACCACTATACACACTATACACAATCTACTGTACCACTATACACACTGTACACAATCTACTGTACCACTATACACACTATACACAATCTACTGTACCACTATACACACACTATACCACTATACACAATCTACTGTACCACTATACACACTATACACAATCTACTGTATCACTATACACAATCTACTGTACCACTATACACACTATACACAATCTACTGTACCACTATACACACTATACCACTATACACAATCTACTGTACCACTATACACACTATACACAATCTACTGTACCACTATACACACTATACACAATATACTGTACCACTATACACAATCTACTGTACCACTATACACACTATACACAATCTACTGTATCACTATACACAATCTACTGTACCACTATACACACTATACACGATCTACTGTACCACTATACACACTATACACGATCTACTGTACCACTATACACACTATACCACTATACACAATCTACTGTACCACTATACACAATCTGCTGTACCACTATACCACTATACACAATCTACTGTACCACTATACACACTATACACACTATACACAATCTACTGTACCACTATACACACTATACACAATATACTGTACCACTATACACAATCTACTGTACCACTATACACACTATACACAATCTACTGTACCACTATACACACTATACACAATATACTGTACCACTATACACAATCTACTGTACCACTATACACACTATACCACTATACACAATCTACCGTAGCACTATACACAATCTACTGTACCACTATACACACTATATCACTATACACACACTATACCACTATACACAATCTACTGTACCACTATACACACTATACCACTATACAAATCTACTGTACCACTATAAATCGTGTTATAGTGCTGGAAGTCGGCATATTGGGTGAAAATTCAAATTCAGCCCAAATTGCTTGAAACTGCTCTCACTGAATTCAGAACAACAGACTTTTTACAGAATTAAACTATGTTTATCAGTTCTTGATGTTACATATCAAAGATTAAAGAAATGGTGTAATTTTTAGAAAACGGCCATAATATTCTGTCTGAGGGTCACATGGTCCAAAATGGGCCTCATTAACCAATGAGATCAAATGTTTTTTTCTTCATAACTTTTCTATTTTTCAAGATATTTACATGGAAATTGGCAGAAACATAGATGGTTGTATACTGAATACAAAGTTTGAAAAATTAGTAATAACAGTTATGCAAATTAGCATTTAATTAGCACTAATTATGCTAATTAGGGTAAAACGTTAACTTGGCACACTTCTTCAAAGTTTCACCAAATGACTTTATTTGCGCTATTTAAAGCTGATCTTAACTCTCATTTATACAACCCCGATTCCAAAAAAGTTGGGACAAAGTACAAATTGTAAATAAAAACGGAATGCAATAATTTACAAATCTCAAAAACTGATATTGTATTCACAATAGAACATAGACAACATATCAAATGTCGAAAGTGAGACATTTTGAAATTTCATGCCAAATATTGGCTCATTTGAAATTTCATGACAGCAACTCATCTCAAAAAAGTTGGGACAGGGGCAATAAGAGGCTGGAAAAGTTAAAGGTACAAAAAAGGAACAGCTTGAGGACCAAATTGCAACACATTAGGTCAATTGGCAATAGGTCATTAACATGACTGGGTATAAAAAGAGCATCTTGGAGTGGCAGTGGCTCTCAGAAGTAAAGATGTGAAGACCAATCCCCCTAATTCTGCGCCGACAAATAGTGGGGCGATATCAGAAAGGAGTTCGACAGTGTAAAATTGCAAAGAGTTTGAACATATCATCATCTACAGTGCATAATATCATCAAAAGATTCAGAGAATCTGGAAGAATCTCTGTGCGTAAGGGTCAAGGCTGGAAAACCATACTGGGTGCCCGTGATCTTCGGGCCCTTAGACGGCACTGCATCACATACAGGCATGCTTCTGTATTGGAAATCACAAAATGGGCTCAGGAATATTTCCAGAGAACATTATCTGTGAACACAATTCACCGTGCCATCCGCTGTTGCCAGCTAAAACTCTATAGTTCAAAGAAGAAGCCGTATCTAAACATGATCCAGAAGCGCAGACGTCTTCTCTGGGCCACGGGTCATTTAAAATGGACTGTGGCAAAGTGGAAAACTGTTCTGTGGTCAGACGAATCAAAATTTGAAGTTCTTTATGGAAATCAGGGACGCCGTGTCATTCGGATTAAAGAGGAGAAGGACGACCCAAGTTGTTATCAGCGCTCAGTTCAGAAGCCTGCATCTTTGATGGTATGGAGTTGCATTAGTGCGTGTGGCATGGGCAGCTTACACATCTGGAAAGACACCATCAACGCTGAAAGGTATATCCAGGTTCTAGAGCAACATATGCTCCCATCCAGACGACGTCTCTTTCAGGGAAGACCTTGCATTTTCCAACATGACAATGCCAAACCACATACTGCATCAATTACAGCATCATGGCTGCGTAGAAGAAGGGTCCGAGTACTGAACTGGCCAGCCTGCAGTCCAGATCTTTCACCCATAGAAAACATTTGGCACATCATAAAACGGAAGATACGACAAAAAAGACCTAAGACAGTTGAGCAACTAGAATCCTACATTAGACAAGAATGGGTTAACATTCCTATCCCTAAACTTGAGCAACTTGTCTCCTCAGTCCCCAGACGTTTACAGACTGTTGTAAAGAGAAAAGGGGATGTCTCACAGTGGTAAACATGGCCTTGTCCCAACTTTTTTGAGATGTGTTGTTGTCATGAAATTTAAAATCACCTAATTTTTCTCTTTAAATGATACATTTTCTCAGTTTAAACATTTGATATGTCATCTATGTTCTATTCTGAATAAAATATGGAATTCTGAAACTTCTACATCATTGCATTGCGTTTTTATTTACAATTTGTACTTTGTCCCAACTTTTTTGGAATCGGGGTTGTACATCACAAAGAAGGAGAAATCAGTGTTAATTATAAAACCTGCATAAATAAGCACTGAATGTCTCACATCTACCATTCTCTATCAAAATAAAGTAATAAAAGATTATTTCTAATCCCCTCTTTGTGCTCTGTAGGACTTTGTATTTCTCAGTAGATCCTACTGGTGTTTATATGAAAGAATATAAATGATTATTTCAATTAATATTCACAGCTTTCAAAGTGAACCTTGAAAAAACTGTCTGATCCACATCCAATAAACAATTCACATTAACTCAACTGAAATCGACGCTCGCATTTCTGACTTTCGACTTTTTAAAATCTCATTCTGACCACTAAGATCTCAACATTTTTCATCAAAACAACTCCAGTTATATTCTAAAATAGTTGTTTATTGACAGGAATCAGTTCGATTTGAAAAAAATAAGAAGGTAAAGGTACGAAAACTCACTTCAAAGTGTCCTGTGAATCAGAACATCAAAACTAGCAGAGGGAAAACGTTGCTGAATCCTTCATCAGAAACAGTGAGAGCGAGAGAACATCGCTATAAAAGTGATCTGATTGATATTGACAAGTAATCCAGTGGGAAACCGATCAGGAGAGAGAGAGAGAGAGAGAGAGAGAGCCTGACTGCTTTCCCGTGACTCAAAAAGAAAATCACCGGCAGTTTCCCGACATCCCGCGAGCAGAGTTTTTACTCTGTTGTACCGACTTCAACCTGCCGTTACTCCCAAAGTACTGAACAGATCTTAACCAGATCCATTTCTGTGGAAAGCAGAGATTATAAGCTTTTTAATGAGAGTATTCACAATATTCAAGAGTTAAGCAATGACAGGTTTGGAAACTTAGATGAGCGTCTGCATGGACAGTTTTCACTGCGCGGCCACAGAGCATCTGATATGACTAACTAAAAAACATCTTCCACAGATCATTCACTATTCTTTAAACAAAATCTAACAGTAATATGACACTGCTAAACCTTGACCCTATGAGTGAATCAGCAATTCTTTTTTTTTTTTCCTTTTTCAGTAATATGTTTGGCAGAATCTGTCACATTATGGGTGACGTAACTACAAGTTGTTGTTTTTTGTTCACTCACCCCGATCTTGCCCAGTTTGGCGGCCATCATGAGTGGTGACATGCCATCGTTGTTGAGAACTTGCTCCAGGTTGCATTCTGGGTGAAGTTTGGCACTCTTGATGAGCAGCAGGTCGTACATCTTAGTGACAAAGCGTGTGTTTTCGCGCGTGTTGTCGGCCACGTGCACGAGTGCGTGCAGGGCCGTGTTACCCCGTGAGTCCTGACGCCGCAGGTCTGCTTTCTTGTGGCTGTTCTCGGTCAGGTAGTGCACCAGGGCAGGCTGGTTAGTGCAGCTGGCCAACGAGAGCGGGAGCTCACCTGGATAATCACACACACACACACACACACACACACACACACACACACACACACACACACACACACACACACTTGTGCAGTGATGTAACTGGCTCATGACTTAACAGTAAAACAGTGTTCTCTCAGACACAGGCCAAGTTTTATTTTCAGCCTCCATATACACTACCGTTCAAAAGTTTGGGGTCACTTTGAAATGTCCTTATTTTTGAAAGAAAAGCACTGTTCTTTTCAATGAAGATCACTTTAAACTAATCAGAAA
Source organism: Neoarius graeffei (assembly GCF_027579695.1). NCBI lineage: Eukaryota > Metazoa > Chordata > Actinopteri > Siluriformes > Ariidae > Neoarius > Neoarius graeffei. The sequence goes on along the minus strand of NC_083592.1, from coordinate 4,308,495 downwards.
TGCACTCTATACATTGCTAATGTGGTAAATGACTATTCTAGCTGCAAATGTCTGGTTTTTGGTGCAATATCTCCATAGGTGTATAGAGGCCCATTTCCAGCAACTCTCACTCCAGTGTTCTAATGGTACAATGTGTTTGCTCATTGCCTCAGAAGGCTAATGGATGATTAGAAAACCCTTGTACAATCATGTTAGCACAGCTGAAAACAGTTGAGCTCTTTAGAGAAGCTATAAAACTGACCTTCCTTTGAGCAGATTGAGTTTCTGGAGCATCACATTTGTGGGGTCGATTAAATGCTCAAAATGGCCAGAAAAATGTCTCGACTATATTTTCTATTCATTTTACAACTTATGGTGGTAAATAAAAGTGTGACTTTTCATGGAAAACACAAAATTGTCTGGGTGAGCCCAAACTTTTGAACGGTAGTGTACAGCTGGACAAAACACACCAGCCAGAACCTCAGTGATGAAGATCTGAAGTTACGGCTTTTTCAAACCCTTCAGGGAACCAGTTAAAAAAGAAACACACTCAAGTGGATGACTGAATAAAAATCAAAACTTTTTCCAGACCTGATTTTCACACACAATTATTTCCTTGTTAACCACCTGCAGTAACACACTCCCACCAGCGGGGGGCAGTAAACATCATCGAACCTTTTCACCTGAGCACAGAAGCACCTTTCACAGTCTGAGCTGGGACGTGAAGTCACACTGTTCCTGAAAGACTGAACTGTGTTTCTGCCATTAGGGTGGAGTTTTAAAAGAACCCAATATTCATGTGCCAATAACTGACCTAATAATATGCTGTAACAATTCTTTCTCAGTTCTTAAAGGCAATTTTACCACTCGAACACACCTCACCGCTCCCTCACACACTCCTGGTGAACTGCTTTACCTCATGTTCCCTGGATTCCTCAACTGAAGCACTGTTTCTGCTGAAATATCAAACCTGAAAATACTAACGAGTCACATTTTCCACCTTTGTTCTGAAAAGACAGTGTTCATGCATCTCATTTCCTCATAATCACAGGAAGGTTCTGAGTTCTATCCCTTTCATCTTTAACTCTACACGAATGAAAAGTTAAAGTCAGGTTTTCCTGTTTTTTATTCTTCCTCATAAATGGAGAAGTGACGAGGACAGTGGAGTTTTATGAAGTGTGTCGCTCACCAAAGTAAAAGTACCCCCCCTCATCTCGGGGCTCGAAGAAGCGTCCTCGAGCCTGAGCATGGACATCGGCTTCTTTCTCCACCAGCTTCTCAGCGTAGTGTTTACAGCGCCGCTCGATGGCAATGTGCAGCGCCGTCTGACCTGCAGCACACACAACAAACACCAGTAAACAACACGCATGACTTTACAACAGGGCGAGAGCAACAGATAATAAATTACGGGATACTTTCACTGGTATCTGATCCAAGACCCTGCTCATTTACTGGTACTGTGTTTGTTTTAAAAAAAAAAAGCTTCAGTAGGAATATTCAGTACCATGTGACACTACGATGTAAACCTGGTGTATGACGTCATGTTAATGAACAGATGACAGAAACGGTAACGTATTAGACCGAGTGCAGTAACACTACTGTCAGAGCTGCTGTTACAGAGAATTAATCAACACCTTCTGACCAATCAGAACCAAACAGCACCGTGGTGTCAGTAGGACTGACTGCTGCTCATGGACACGCTCTCAAACTGAATGAATGGACCAGAATCTAAAAGAAGGGAAATGACATCATCAGACTGGGTGTGTCACTTGGAAACTCTGGGGTTTGGGCCTGACAGGCACACTGTGAAACACAGACGTGTGTGTGTGTGTGTGTGTGTGTGCTGTTTAGATTAGTGCAGGGTGGAGACTAAAGACAACACTGCAGCTCTTTCATAAACCCACAAACATACGACACACACACACACACACACACACACACACACACACACATTTGAGCAATTAAATGCCAGGGTGGCGTTTATACATGAGCGCATTTAAACTATAACACAACAGCCAGGATTCTCCCTAACCACGCCCACACTGCTGATTTCTGGTTCTGGACTCTGATTGGTCAGAAGGAGAAGGTGTTGATTAATTTTCTCTAACAGCAGCTCTGACAGTACTGCAGCTCCACATCACAGGTGTATATGAATGCACTCCATGTGTAATTGTTGATACGGTGAGATGTTTATGTGAACACTTCGTAACAGTCACTGATTATTTAGCGGCACCGCGCACAGCGTTTGATTCCTCACTGAACTGTCAGAAATTTGTGGCCCTTACAGCTGTCAGTCTCGGTGAAGGAGGTGTGGCCTCAAAACACACTGATTTACTGATACACACGGATAAGCGACTGAATTCGAATCACAGACTTCCAATTTTATTAGTTTTTTTAAAAGTAGAACAATTAATGAATTTATCTCCATGTGGCCCTAAATTCTCTGCTATTTTTTCCTGCTTCACCATGACCCAATACAAGATACTACGTCATGCATCACATCACGTGGTGGGCTTTCCCCGTTTACGCAAGGCATTGTGGGATACAGATTTGAAACAGGAGAGAAAAATGGAGGATGTGAGTGTGCGAATGAAACATGAAAGAGCGACTACAGTAATGGAAAGCAAGAGGAAGAAAAGACATTATGTTCTATACGAAGGAAAGGAAACGCAGAACCAAACTAATAAATATGGGTGCTCAGAGAGCACCTCGGTGTGATCAGCTGTTCGTTTAGTGACAGAATGATGGAACTGTCAGTGCATGCTCAAAGGGAAACCTGTAGATGGCAGTAATGCAACACTGTGGATGCCAGCTGCTGTAAAACCCAAAAGAAGAAGAAGAAGAAGGTAAACCTGCGCATGAGCACACCAGGGGCGATTTCTCAGAGACAACAAGGGAAGCCGAGCTTCCCCTAAAATTCTCTCCCCAAACTGCGGCATCTATGACGTTGAATTCTCATTAAAACAATAACTTGCATAACATAATATATGCCTAAGATTGTATTTACGTTCATAACTATCCTGTAACTTATTTGAGTGATGTCTGACGAACTTGCAGTTCGCTACGAGAATCACCTTTGCTGCCAGGCTGTAACCAGCGTTGCCAGATACTGCTTACGTTTTCCAGCCAAAATATGTTCAAAACCCACCAAAATGCACTTAAAACCGCCCAATCTGGCAACACTGGCTGTAACCTTTCTTATTTCAATGGGCTCTATGCGCTGGCAGCCGGGTATCCGTTGCAGTCTATGAGACGGCTCTGAACAGCCAATTTTGGCTAGTTGTTATTGGTTAAAATCGACAAAATCGTCACTTCCAGGGAAGCTGGGCTTCTCTGGGACTAAACGAGACAGTGGGAGGGGCAAGAAGCCGGGCTGATGAAGGATTATTGGAGGTAGTGTTTGAAAGACATGAGGAGGGCTGGCTCTGTACTTCGGCGTCGGCGAGGAACACGGTAAGCGCATGATCAGAAAGTGTAGTCGTGTGCCAAAGTGCTGTCCGAATTTCTTTTCATATAAACGTTTCTTCTCATTGATGTCTCTGTACATTACTCTGTAAATAAATGTAAATATTACTCGTTGTGCTCCGTTAACTTTCATCCATTCTATCAGTTTGATCATTCGTGAATTCAGTCATTTATTTCATTTGTAGTTCAATCTGGTTGTAGGCTAGCTTGAGCCTTATTGGGATCTGCAGTGCTAGCTGCTAACAGAAATTGGTAAAGTCTCTGGAAAGCACAACCAGCTGGTATGACAGGGTCACAGACCATTTTCTGGAAAAGGAGCGGAGGGCAGAATTTGTGTATAAATAATGTGCATCATATAATGTTCATGAATCTGAAGTGTGTATATTGTTCAGTAATGTTAAGAGAATGGTGGGCTCTGTGTTATAGGTTATACCTGGGTATAATATTCAAGGTTCTGTGTGTTGCATAGCCTACCTGGTTATGAATTTCCAGACTGTGTTGCAGAAGATGTTCAAGGATGTGTTGCACAGCTGGGTGTTGTGTTAAAGACTCTGTGTTGCATATCAGGGTATGATGTTCAAGGCTCTTCGTTGAATAGCCAGTGATTTTTGGATGTTTGATATTTTTGATTAAGGATATGAGGCACTAGCCTGGCAAGCCAGACTATAACATGAAATGTACAAGCAAAAATACTTTCTGCCACTAGGTAGGGTTGTCTAGTTCACTATGCTAATGGGGCACACCTTTCTATGCTTTGATATCCGGCCTACAGGTTTTACGATGAATGCGTAAAATGGGCTTCCCCTGTTTTAAAAACCAGCAGCTGCCACTGGTGCACACGGACTTCCTCTGTCTGCTTGACTGCACCAAGCGAGCGATTTCATGCACATTATTTGCTTTAATCCCCTCAAATTAAATCACTTCCCAGCCATAGAATGGCCTGATATTTTGTGAGGTATTACAGAAATAAACAGATATCACAATCACCACATTTCATACGGAACTAAATTTCACCGATTTGATGAAATCAAAAGGCCGTCTAGCTTTAAACTGACGTTAGCAGAAGTTGGCTCGGTCCGTACCGCGGTAGTAGAGGTCCCTGAAGGGCGTGTTAACAAATTCGTGTAGGTTTCCCGTCTGCTCAGCGACGTCCAGCAGCAGCGGGATGGTGTCGTTCCTCCCGCCGTATAAATTCAGCAGAGCTTTGAGAAGACACGTTTTCCCTGTGGATGGCTCTACACACACACACACACACACACACACACACACACACACACACACACATGGAACAGGCAGACAAGTTGTGTACACACAAATAGTATGATTTTTCTTTTAAGTGTTCTGTAATGTCGAGGCAGATCCCACTGCTGTATTAACAGCTGTAAGTTTCTGCAAACAGTGAGTTCATTTGTTGTTCCACAGTGAACGTGAACATTAATCATTATAGTCACAGGAACACACGACACATTTCCATATTCTTCTAAATCAGCTCATACAGTGTGTACACAGTTATTCCACAAAATTGAGTCGTACATGAGCCGATAGCCGACGAGGCGCGTAGCACCGAGGTGTCTATAATCCGTGTACGACGAGATTGAGTGGAATAACTGTTTTATTCTCTCCACATTCACTGGATTTTATGAAACAGAGCATTTTTATTTTTTGCAAATTTGATAAATAAAAACTTTTATACAAAATGTCCGACAAAATAATTTCCGCTTAGAATGTAAACAAACCAGCAAAATGACAGGAGCAATTTGGGAAAAATGCGCTAATAATAATAATAATAATAATAATAATAATTCTTGAAAAATTAATTTAAAAAGATGCATACTTACCATCAAATACTTTCATTCCATATTTTGTTGCTTTTTTTAAATTTTTGTAGTTTTGTTTTTGAGTCGAGTTTTTATTCCGTCCTCGGTTGGTTCAGCAACACACTCCATCATTTTGTTTTTCTCTACTCACTGTACAGTATATGAGCTGATATCCTAGTAGTAGAGTAGCCATTCAGAGCGCACGATTGATCATATCCAGTGAATGTGGATAGAATAAGTATTGATATTTGTCAAAGTGAGTTTGATGTAATAAGAAGACTTTTCTATCCATGAGCGTGTTGTCTTTACTTTTCGCTCTCACCGCGTGTGTATCTGTCGCTGTCCCGTGAGTCCACCTGCCCCCTATTGGTGGATTTTAAATGAGCGTTGGCTCAGCGCTCACACAGAATCTTTTCAGAAATGTCTCTCACTGACAGATCACAGATCAGCGTCATTGTCTGACTTTGGTCGCAGTGGCACTGAAACCGGGGTCAGGGATCACATGATGTTATGTCATTATAGAGACTAAACTTGTTCCAACACTCAGACTTACCCGAATTTTCAACCCTATATGGTGGTATCGGTACGTCAATGACACTCACACCAAACTCAAGAAGGTGCATGCTCAAGAATTCACGGAACATCTGAGCTCTATTGACCCTGACATCAAATTCACTTACGAGGAACAACAAGACAATTCTCTCGCATTTTAGACACAAATACGGTCATACAGGCAGACGGATCATTGCAGGTGAAAATCTACAGGAAACCAGCACACACGGACCGGTACTCGAACTTCAATTCTAACCATCCCCTGGAACACAAACTAGGAGTAATCTGGACTCTCTTCCACAGGGCTAATACCATCATTACAGACCCAGAGGACATACAGGAAGAAAAAGAACACATCACTCAGGCGCTCAAGAAGTGCGGGTATCCCCAGTAGGTGATTAGCAAGGCTACTCAACCCAAACCCCATCAACCGAGGGAACAACATGGACAAAAAGACCCTGGACAGAACACCAGAGGTCTTATCATCCTTCTCTACATCAGAGGACAATCTGACCCACGGGATAAAAACGCGCATAAAACCCACCTCCACCCGGAGAAGTCTTCTTGTTGCCCCCAAGGATAGAACTCCCAAGGAGTTCATTGAAAACCAGGTTCTCAGAACACAAACGACCCAGCTCGACAACGTCAGCGGTATCACAACACATCCGTTTAGAATCACCGGGACATACAGTCACGCTCGACACAGTGGAAATACTAGACAGTGAACTGGATTTCTTTGCTAGAGGAGTAAAAGAAGCCATCTACATCAGGGCCCTTCAACCAACTCTATACAAAGACAGGGGGAGGTTCCGGTTATCGACGACCTTTGACCCTCTGCTCCAATCATGTGTTGGAAAAGTCATGTGCCGGAAGCAGAGGGCCATTCCTTGACAAGGACCAGAGTAAGCCAGTTGAAAATTCGGGTAAGTTCGAGTCATTATGTGTTGGAACAAAAGTTTAGTCTCTATAATGTCGTTTACCAACACACATGCGAATGACGTTATGTGTTCTAAGACAGCTGATCTCCGAGGAATTCTTTTACCATACGATGTGTGATTTTCTGTCTGTGACGGTGAGATCAGGCTGAAACTCATACAGTCGGACTGAGTGTAAAGGAGCGTGCGGGAAATAACTGGAAATGAATAACAACAGTAATTAATAACAGCGTCTGGCTTACTTTTAGATTTTATATGAAATTGTGAGTGTGAGCTCTGCACAAGGCTGGATCAGGAAGATCATCCAGTACTTTAAACACATTAAAAATGTTTCAGAATGTTCAGGCATTCTGAAACTAATTTAGTCCATTATGAGCGTTTAGAGGAGCGTGGAAGAGCAGCACTGTTTATTCTGCTTTAATGCATTCGAGGGAAGACGTACGGTAACCTCTGGGCTAAAGGGTTGGACTGGAGCTCCCACTGTTTACTCTCCCAGGTCAGGGTGGACGCCGGAATGTTTGTGTGGGTGAATTCAGAGCAGAGAGACGGTTTGGTGTGATTTCTCACTGCATGATGAAATGTTCCCACAATCCTCTGGGGCAGGAAGCAGTGCTTTAACGCAACATACTCTGGGAGATCAGATCTCCTCAACCTGATATAAGTTACAGAATGAAACAGGTGAAAAGGGCAGAGATCAGACCGGGTGGTGCTTCCTGCTGGATGTTAAACAGGCAAAAAAGTTCATAAAGCCTAATGTGCTGATAATAAAGATAATTACATTTATAATTAATTAATCAATTGGCGTTCCCATGTGAGCTTTGGGAACAGATACACACTGTCTACTGTTTGAGTCCTATAGTCATATCTTGGACACTTCCTGCTTTCTGACTTCTTTCTGCTTTCTTCACACTTCCTGTTCCAGCTCCAGCCCTGACCACACCCCCAGACTATCCTGCCTTGTAAACTGGTTTATTTTATACTCCATGTCCATACAGGGCACTCTGTAGCTGTATTAACTTTGATGATGAAGTTTGTGCTTCACCTCTGAACTCCTCGTCCGTCAGTCTTTTGTTGTGGCTCTGCAGGAACTCCAGCAGACCATCCAGAGCATCCGAGTCAGCTCGAGATACCGCGTCGAACAGCAGCGTACGATTAAACACCTTCAGAACCCTCGGAGGGTCTGAGTTGGTCTCATCACATGACACAGTGTTCTCTGTGGTCCTGGAAAAGGTCAGAACTTGGTGAACACCGATTTCAGAAACAGACACAAAGAACAAACGCTTCCCAAATTCACTGCCCTGTAATGAACAGTTGCATGAATAAAAAAAAAAACACATACTCTGAGTCACTTCAGGTGGTGAGGGCTCGAACGAAGAGCTTCCTCGTTTATAAATTAGATTTATATTTTCTAACAAGACGCTGGCAGACGATGTAAAAGTCACAAACAGTCGACCTGTGTGTGAGTCGGAAAAACCAAACAGCCAAACTGTATAAACATTACCTCAAGAGTAAGGAAACAAAACCACACGGGCCGCACCTATAGCATAAACATGGCAGTGTAGCTTCAGCCCCCCAGAACAGTCGCACATTCACTCTTTAATCTGTAAAGTCTGACTCCAACCCTGCTCCTGAAGATTTGCGCTTTCAAAATATCCACGTTACCACGCTGCATTCCCTGATCCTGTTACTGTGTTCACAGAGGGCATGAGGTGCTTTTGGAAAGTCCAGACTGCTGAAGTTCTACCACACAATCTGAAATATCTGGATGAACCTTCTATCTTGACCCATCCACAACTATAACCCTTTTTTCCTCCTTACTTACCCTCGACCGAGTTTCTTCCTGCGCCACTTCTGGTTATTGGCAGCACGACACGTGCCGTAGTCGAAAAGGGAGTCCATGGGAGCTTTTTTGGGCCCTGTGGGCACCGGAGACTCGTAGATGGTGGACTCGAGCAGGTCCATGGGGTTGGAGATGCCCTTCTTGAAGGCTCCCTGGAATTTGTTGCGAAGATTTGGCTTGGTTTCTGCTCTGGTGGCAGGAGGAACACCATTATCCTCTACATCCAGGAGCCCGGCCACTGCTGAGAGAGGGAAGCCTGGTTCCTTGTCCCCTGAAGCATCCTGACCAGGAGGGGTATGAGTGTTGGTACCAGGGTCAGTCTCAGCCCTGACCGGGCGACAGCGCTTTAATAATGAGGAGGAAGCCTAGGGGAGAATCGAACAGAAGAAAAACCAAATAATAATAATAATAATAGTAATACTGCCTAACTGTACAACTCTACCGGTTTACTTACAATTCCAAATTTATTTTGATTATGAGGCAAACCAAATACAAACACGTCTTAAATATAACACAGGGTCCTTTGTAATAAATAACAAAGATACAAAGTTTATACAATAAGACAGAATGGAGATAAGAGCAGTGGGACGCAGATCTGGTGCGATATCAGAAAACAGTGATGGTGTGCAGAAGGAGAGGAAATTACTGGTGACTGATAAAATCATAATAACACTGAGAATAGAGAAAGCAGGAAGTGACGGTTCTTCTTTGTTCCTGGGTTTGTAAAAACATCCCCACAGTGGAAACATGCTCCAAATTCGACTAGTTCCACCAAGTTTGCAGATTTGTCAGCTCATCCAGTTTTTAGCTCATCCAGAAGTTGGTCAAGACTGATGAGCTCGTGTAATCACGTGTCGTCCGTCGTTCATCCACAATTTACAAAAATCGCTACTCCTTCTTCAGGATTGATCGGATTTCGATCAAACTCACATACAGCGTTCCCCAGGTGGGCGTGCATAAAACTTGTCGAGATGGTGGCGGCACCTGTCATATTTATGATCGTCTTGGCCGGTGTGAGCTCCAGTCTCATCGAGGCCATTTTTCAATTCCTCTAGTCCCTAACTTCCTGTTCAGCTCAGGTTCTGGGTTACTGGTTATCTTAGTGTCCCTGTTTCCCAGTTTTCCTTGTGCTCCAGTCTTCCAGCTTACTCATTCCCCCACATTCCATATGAATCAAATATTCATTGATTCTTGCTTTAAAATCTTCCACAGAGCGGAGGGAGGACTGGCTCTGAACCCGAAGTCATGCTTTACAGTTGAAAGTAGAAATGGCAAAGTGTAAATGAGAGATATTTGCCTCTCACTGTCCTTGTGAGCTCAAAAATCCTGCATATTGAACGAAATCCTCTCAGGTTCTCGAATAAGGGACTCAAGATTGTGTTCAAAACTTCAGCAGGACTCCTACATGTAGCCAATACCTCCAGGTGTGTGAGTGTTTAATTCTCAGGAGACGTGTGGGTAAAGATGCAGGACCACAGAGACAGGATTCTGAAGTAGTTTTAAAAGAGATCCCTGTTTCTGCTGGAAAGCACACACACACACACACACACACACTATTCCTTACCTCATTCATCCCTGAGGTCGTCTGCTGCTGCCAAATTCCTCTTCAAGTGGGTCGAGTGAAGGGAGGAGGTTTCAGTCTCGCGCCAAGTCCAGGACTAAACTGGAAAAACAGCAAGCAAACGTTAATCATCTCATCTCATCTCATTATCTCTAGCCGCTTTATCCTGTCCTACAGGGTCGCAGGCAAGCTGGAGCCTATCCCAGCTGACTATGGGCGAAAGGCGGGGTACACCCTGGACAAGTCGCCAGGTCATCACAGGGCTGACACAGACACAGACAACCATTCACACTCACATTCACACCTACGGTCAATTTAGAGTCACCAGTTAACCTAACCTGCATGTCTTTGGACTGTGGGGGAAACCGGAGCACCCGGAGGAAACCCACGCGGACACGGGGAGAACATGCAAACTCCGCACAGAAAGGCCCTCGCCGGCCACGGGGCTCGAACCCGGACCTTCTTGCTGTGAGGCGACAGTGCTAACCACTACACCACCAACCCTTTAATTAAAAAAATAAAAAACACCAGTACACTGCAGTTTTTAAGGAAAGCTGGTGTGTTTTATTGAGCATCTTGGGGAATCTGGTTGCGTCGCAAGTTTCATTGGGAAATTAGTGTTCGGAAATCTAAAACGTTTCTGTACTGACTCAGTAATGCAGGAGTCATGAAATAAACATCTTTAACTAAAAGTGTACTAACCCTTTGATACAAAACATATGCACACCCCTTCTAATGCACAACATGGGTCAGAAATGACCCGCATTCATTTTCCAGGTTATTTCATGCTGACTGAGTTTTTCTTTGCTCTATCTTTTGAAATCAATTTATTTTATGATTGAATATTCCAAGTATTCTTTAAATATCTTGTTTTTAATTACCACAAATCATTCATTAAATTTTTTCTTTCCTACTTTATGAACAAAAATACTTTATATTACTACACATGGGTCATCCAAGTGTGATTTAAAATTAAATGTCTTAATACTATAATAGCCCTGTGATGACCTGGCGACTTGTCCAGGGTGAAGCCCGCCTTTCGCCCGTAGTCAGCTGGGATAGGCTCCAGCTCGCCTGCGACCCTGTAGAAGGATAAAGCGGCTAGAGATAATGAGATGAGATGAGATGAGAATACTATAATAATAATTTGTTTCAAGTAATTACTTTAGCAGTGAATGGGGCCAGTTATTTATTTATTAACTATGTCGTTAGCTAAGCCAACTACAATAAAATTAGCTAACTAAAGTAGAATATGTCAACAGCTCGGTAGCTAATAGTAATTACTTGTAACTTTCTGACAAGTAATCTACTCACTCTCAAGGTAACCTAAACAACATCAATTTTTTTCTAAGGTAATGTTAGAACAATTGAAAAACATTTCTTGCATGTATTAGATGGGCAAAGGGCGCTGTGCTGAGCTGTGAAATGTCTGACACAAGCACAATTCACAGTTCCCACCAAACGCTGGAGTAAATGCATGCGGGTCGGTTCTGACCCATGTGTGTAAACTTGATGTAGAATTACAAAAGCTGTGCTTGTTCATAACTTAAGAAAGGAAAAATAAAAATGATGATTTGTGCTAAACAAAAACAAGATATTTACTGCATATTTGGAAAAGTAAATGACAAAATGAATTTATTTCAAAAGTATATCATGGAAACACTCAGCCATACATGAAATAACCTGGAAAATGAATGCAGGTCGTTTTTGACCCATGTTGTGCATTAGAAGGGTAGTGATACAAAAAGGGTTTTTATTCAAAAAGTAAGAAAGGAAAAAATTAAATAAGGATGTATGATGATCAAAAACAAGTTAATTGAGGAATACCTTGAATACTGAATGATGGAATTAATTTATTGCAAAGATATAGAAGATAAAAACTCAGCCGGGTCACTTTTGACCCATGTTTTGCATCAAAGGGTTAAAAACACATGGTGTCTCAGGGTCTTACACACTCTACTGTATATCGTCCTGGGAACCAAGAAAAAAATGTGTCTCTCAATTTCTCTTTTGTTGTGATTTCCTTACTAGGAATTTCCCTCCTAGTCACATGATGTATCATTGGAAAGCCCAGGATGTACTCTTTACAATACACCAGGATTCAGGTGAATAGCTTGAAAGAGTAAGAGGGTGTGCACGTAAAACAAATGTCAACTGCAGAGGACACAAGTCTCTGGGTCGGTTCTCAGGAGGATACAGCAGAATTTTTTAAACCATCTTTTGAGAACATTGTGAATAAATGAATCTTACTAAAACTCAAGGTAATCATCAAGACATGATAATTATATTGGTTCGTATCTACTGGTGTCTAATGAAAATCAAACCCATGACAGTATGGATCCCCCACTGCGTTGTGTTGAACACAGTAGTGCTGCTAGTCGGTGCGTCTTTTCCAGCTGGGGCTGTGAACCCCCTTTACTTTCCCTCGTCAGTTAAACTCCACTGTTGCTGACGTTCTTCATGTTGCTTCAGCTCCTTTCTCTAAGGCTCCAATTTCCTGCAGTTCCTGACTCACGCTAGTGTTCCTGTTCTCTTCCCAGTTTCCCACCAATCACAAAGAGCTCAGAACCAACACGATATCCGTCTCATCGAGCAAACTCTATCGCCACTGATCCTCTGGTTTTACACAAGCTGGGGTTGGGATTACGAATGATACGATTCACAAAAAAAAAATCACCTGCTCATAGAACGATATGTTTTTCATGCATGAACTGGAACAGGCTGCTCTTGTTCTGGTTCGTTAAATCCTTGCGGTTTATCTCCACTCGCACGTTCTGCTCTCTGCTTCATGAAGGTGATGTTGATCAGTAATTTCCTTCTTCTTTTCAGAAGACTATGATCCTGATGGATGATGTAATGGTACATAATGTCTCTCTTCTTTCGTACAGTAGTGTCGTCTAAACCAGTGATGTAATGCTTCATCACCCGTTTACATTATACATAGATAACTTAGCTTCATCAAGCACATCATCATCATCATCATCATCATCATCCAATCACAGAGCTACAACACACTCTTGAATATATACACACTCATGTTTGTTCTGCAATAAACTGAGAAACATCTCTGAGTGTCTGTGACCGTGACCGTGTCTGTGTTTGTGTCTGTGACCGTGTCTGTGTTTGTGTCTGTGACTGTTTGCTCTCAGATCGATCCATGAGGCAGAATCTCTCAGGCGGGCAGAGGGTCTACAGTCCTCAATCAGACTTTGTCAATTTGATCTCCTTCAGTACAGACGGGTCAAAACCTAACACCTGCTTTAAACCATATTTGTCTGTAAACACACAGCTAACGTGTTGCTATTGATGAAAGCCTGTTGAACACGTACTCTTAAACAATATCAAAGTCAGAGTCCCTCCCGTAACCGGACCTGATCTTCCCAGGCAGTCTCCTGTCCCAGTACTAACCAGGCACTGAGCGCATCTCCGTTTCCATAGCACTCAGCTAGGGTTACAGTGGGGGGCTAGTTCTCTGGTAACCACGAGAGTTTGTCTCTGTACTCTCATCTGTATCACGGCGCCTCACCAATGGCAGTAGCCACCATTTTGATAATGGTCTTTGGTATGAGCCAGCCGCGAGTAGAACTCACGCTCTCCTGGTCAAGAGGTGGACACACTAACCACTCGGCTAGCTCATACATGTCAACCTATACGGACTGTCCAGAAATTATACGGATTTTAGCTCATTTCAAGGGCGTACGGGCGTATAAACAAAGTCTTACAGATTTTCAGTATTTTCTGACCTAAATTTATTTTGTGTATCTTACTTGAACATCGTCAGCTAATCGTCGCAAAAACATACAAAAGCTCGATTTATAGACAAAGAACAGCGTGTATGCAGGGGCAGATAACCCAGACTATGTGAAACCGGATGTTTATTCCTCAAGCCTCGTGCAGTATCGCGACTGCGAGACTTCGCTCGTTCCGCTCATGTGCACGATCTGCATTTAAACGCGCCAAACGGTCATTGTTCGAACGATTTTCTCATTGTGCAGAGCGACATTGTTTACACCTGAGAGATTTTGAATAGCGTCTGCTGAGTGAAAGAATGAGAACACCGAGAAAGAAAATGAGATATGGCGGGCAGTATCTTCCTGAATGGAAGGAGACATTTAATGGTGTCATTGTTCAGGCGAAAAATGAGGAGTACGCGCACTGCACAGTTTGTGTGCGAGATATAAAAGTTGCGGCGTCTGGAGTTTACGACGTGAGGAAACACATGAGGTCCAAACTACATCAGCGAAATTTGCACCAGAAACAGAATCAGCCGCAAATGACGATGTTTGCAAAGCCTAAGACCGATGATCAACCAACAAGTGTAATAAGAGCAGAAGTTACGATCTGTAATTTTATTGCTCAACACAATTTGCCGCTAGCCGTTGCGGACCACCTGACAGAACTGTTGCCGCGAATTTGCACGGACAGTACGATTGCGAAATCTATCAGCTGTAGGCGCACCAAAACAACGCAAATAATCAAAAAGAGCTTGGCCCCCGAAGCTACACTACCAATCATCCAGCACTGCCGGACGTCGTCATTTTCCTTGATGATCGACGAATCCAATGACAAAAAGACGGACAAGCGACTGGCCGTTTTGGTGCAGATCTTCGAGAGGGGCGAAGTCAAGAATCATAGACATGCCCGTGTGCAATATCGGCACGGGCGAGGCGATTTTCGACATGCTGGACGAAGTTCTCAGGCAAGTTATATTTACTTATTTATTTATTACGTTTGGTGCGATTCGAAGGCTATAAGGATTTTATGGATTTCTTCCTCTGATACTACAGGTGGATGCCCAAAGGGGTTGACATGTATGCTAGCTTGCAGTGATAAACAGTCTGGGGGATAATTAAATCTGTTCAAATCTTGTTAGATGATAGTCACTGTATATTTAAATAATATTTGGCTTTTTTTTTAGGTCTATCATATATATTCCATTCAGCTAGGATGATACTGAACGAGCTGAAGACGAGTAGCTGAATGGAATATATCTGATAGACCATGAAAAAAGCCAGCCAATATTATTATTATTATTATTACACATTCCTTTCGGGTGTTCAACGCATCTTTCTATTTCAAAATTCTCTCAAAATCTTCCGTATTTAACGAAGCAAACCTGGCTGCCATGTTTGTTTGTTTACAAATTGGCACAGTCACTCACTTGCTGGCGCGGAAGTTTTGCATCTCCGATGCGTGACGTCATGTTGCCTTGACAACCGTGCAATATCGTAAACCATATTCAACGCTCATTCTCCATTAGGCAGAGTGACGTAATACACGTAGGATAAACGATATGCTAACAATACTGCATGCTATCAAACCAAATGAATGAAACCTGCTAGAAGGGAATAGAACATGTGTTTTTATTCCAGAGAAAAAGTGTCCTGTATGTATTATAATAATAATGAATATAACATTTGATCGCATTAGACTTGGTCATAATAAAATTGCCTCACTGCTATATTGAACATATCCGTATACAAACTCGCCTGCGACTATATCTCGCGAAATAAAACCTGTTTCTTTCAAGCTCACAGTCAGGAGAGATGAACTCGTTGCCCTTTAATCTTTAGGCTTGAGCGTGTTCTAGATTTTATACATTCAGGATTTAAGCCTCATTGTACTCCAGACACAGCAACGTTAAAACAATCTGCACACTGTTCCGACCAGCGCTGTGTTTCTGCTCTTGGCAAAGATGATAAGATCGAGCTTGACCGGTTGGAATATCTGACTGAAATCCGATCAGAATACAAAAGGATTCAGTAAAATTTCCGTTCAAACAAAAGTGACGTATGGCGTCCCACAAGGTTCTGTACTCGGGCCGTTCTTATTTTCACTCGTTCTAATCCCTAGTTTCTATAGTAACAGTTTAAACAGCAGTCTGGTGGACACTCCGGAATGATATGAGGCTCATAAACAGATTAACAAATGTGTTTTTAATAAAGGAAAGCATGTAGTTGTCGATATGGTGAAGTCTTCAGCATCAGCGGAGAAAAATCTGTGAATCGCTGTGGTACAGAAGAGCAAACACTGTGTGATATCCAACAGGCGCGTTAAATACTCCTGCTGCTGTTCTAAAGTGCGACATGGTGTTGCTCCTGTGGATCTGAGAAATCCCATCACTTAGATCTCGAACAGTACGCAGGACGTGTTGCATCTCAGCCATCGGCCAGTAAAGCCAGCAACTCCAGAACTGAACATTACATTCATGTCACTCAGACTAGTTCTCAGACTTTCACATGGTGATCATGTTCAGGTCACATGACCTGGGGTGAAAAACACTCGTGTAAAGCAACAAACAACTGTTTACTAGTATTTATTTATGGAGTAAGCGCTCGTGTGTGAAGCAAATCAAAATAGCGACCTAAGTTGGATGATTAATACCAGATGTGCTTCCAGCTGCAGCACCTGACTGTAACGATGCTCAGGGCCACGCCCCTCCTCACACACAGCCAGTGAAGTGCGGTTTAAAAGAATTTAAATCACAGGACTGTAATTTCTCCTGATTACTGCTCGGAATGATTTGGGGTTAACGTTATTACTGTTGTTCGCTCAAAGGGGTAAACAATCCCGAGGTGTCATGGTGTCGAAGCCCTCTGAAGAAGCGTAGAGACTGTTGAAGGGGTCAAGGTTTTTACAGGAAGCTTATAGACAGTAAGAGAGTGTTATTCTTCCTGTGTGAGCGATGAACAGGAACAGGCAGATCAGACTTCCTCTCACTTTCAGCTCTCAGTATGGCTATGACACTGAACTGAACGGGATCCATGCCCTCCTCGTCACGAATCCAAATACAGGCGCCAGATACTGTGGGGTGCAAACGGAATCACTTCCCAAAGCATTTCATTCATAAAAATAACATTTTAAAAAATTATTTGATGTTTAAACATCAGAAGCAGAGGGAATGAAGAAAAACAAAAAGGGTTGGAACACAAACCACTCTGGACTAAACAAGCAAATAAACAACTGAAGAACTCAGTGAGGGCGGCACGGTGGTGTAGTGGTTAGCGCTGTCGCCTCACAGCAAGAAGGTCCGGGTTCGAGCCCCGTGGCCGGCGAGGGCCTTTCTGTGCGGAGTTTGCATGTTCTCCCCGTGTCCGCGTGGGTTTCCTCCGGGTGCTCCGGTTTCCCCCACAGTCCAAAGACATGCAGGTTAGGTTAACTGGTGGTTCTAAATTGACTGTAGGTGTGAATGTGAGTGTGAATGGTTGTCTGTGTCTATGTGTCAGCCCTGTGATGACCTGGCGACTTGTCCAGGGTGTACCCCGCCTTTCGCCCGTAGTCAGCTGGGATAGGCTCCAGCTTGCCTGCGACCCTGTAGAACAGGATAAAGCGGCTACAGATAATGAGATGAGATGAGTTTATTCTCTCCACATTCACTGGATATGAGCAATCGTGCACTCTGATTGGCTACTCTACTACTAGGATATCAGCTCATATACCGTGAGTAGAGAAAAACAAAATGGCGGCGCATGTTGCTGAACCAACTGAGAACGGAATAAAAGTTACTCGAAACCAAAACCCTAAAAGTATTTGATGGTAAGAATGGAATCTTTTTTTTATTTTTCAAGAATTATTATTATTATTGTATTTTTCACAAATCGCTCCTGTCATTTCGCCAATTTGTTTGCATTCTAAGCAGAAATGATTTTCTCGGACATTTTGTGTAAAGTTTTTATTTATTGAATTTTCAAAAATTAAAAATAAAAACGCTCTGTTTCTTAAAATCCAGTGAATGTGGAGAGAATAAAACCGTTATTCCACTCAATCTCGTCGTACACAGATTATAGAAAACTATCAGCTCATGTACGACTCGATTTCATGGAATAACTGTTAATCGTATCATATAATCTGTAATATTGTATAACTTTGAAGAGTCACTCTAAAAGTATGTGCACCCTGACGGTCAGAGGTGGACAGTAATGAAGTACATTTACTTGAGTTCTGTATTTAAGTACACTTTTTGAGAATCTGTACTTTACTTGAGTATTATTTTTTTTTGGAAACTTATGACTTTAGCTTCACTACATTTGAAAGACAAATATCGTACTTTTCACTCCACTACATTTCTATCAAGCTCCTCGTTACTCGTTACTATGAAGCAGCTTTGAAAGTGGATGTTTTTTCTTTTCTAAAATGTGATTGTTTTTCCCCCCTCAGGTGACACTGAGAGCCGATCAGTAATCACTGGGTCACGTCACGTCCATAGACTGTATAAAATCAAGTTCAGTGATTTCTCAGCAGCGTTATTGAACACGATCAGTTGATGGCAGAATGGAAGGAGGCGGCTCTTCTGGGGAACGGACGCACTCATGGCCCATGAACCCATGTTTCAGTTTTCTGAAAGGAATAAAGATTCATTTCATTTTAAATGTTTGCCAAAAACAAACCACATCAGGGCCTACAAAAACTCTCTTTCCAACCTGCGGAAGCATATTGAGGGATGTAAACGTTTTATTCCAAGAGAAAGCTTGCAACGAAGTTGTCTGTGCTTTTAGAGCTAGCGATAACGTTGCAATAGCTATGCAGTCTGGTTAGTCAAATGACTTTCTATGGATTTACCCGCCAAGTTGCCATCACCTTGTCCACGGCTAACATTTACACATAGCTAGTTAACTTGGACGCTGTTAGTTAGCATGTAAAAACGGAGTTATGCTAACATGAATAACGTTAACTTATCTGAAGTCCTTTCAGAAATATGTTTTAGCATGATCTTGCCAAATAAACAGAATGTAGAAATCTTTATTTTCTAGTAATGTTAGCTACACAATATGATTTCGAGTTTAAAAGAGTTTGCTAGCATCAGGTGGAGCTTCACTGACTAGCTAGCTTAATGTTAAACCACCATGACGGCACAGCATGCGTTCATTTTGTGAATTCACATTTCTGTCTTTGGTAACGGCATTAGGTTTTGTGGCAATAATACAACAGTGCATTGACAGAAAATGTACTTTTAATACTTAAGTATTTTTAAAAGCAAGTACTTTGGTACTTTAACTTAAGTAAAAATTTGACTGGACAACTTTCACTTGTATCGGAGTCACATTTGACCAGCGGGATCTGTACTTTTGACTTTGAGTAATGAAGTTGGGTTCTTTGTCCACCTCTGCTGACGGTGATATTTATATGTGCTTGTTCCAGATTTATTCATGCTAGGCCTTTCTTTTGTTCGCTTGCCATCTTAGCTTTGTAGTTCAGCCCTTTATGTAACCTACAATGGTTTTTTTTTAGGCATTTATTTCTCGTACAGTTTATTTTCAGTGTGTATTGTTGTATTTTAACGTACTGTATTGTTATTGAGTGAGTTCTGGCACAAGAACAATCCTTCAGGATTAATAAAGTTTGATCATGGCTTGGCTTGCTCTCCTTCCCTGAGCTCCACTCTGCCGGAAGGCTTTCCACGAGGTTTTGGGGTGTGGCTGTTGGGATCTGTGTTCGTTCAGCTACAAACTCCGACCAGGTGAGAAATCATACCTACAGATGATGCTTGATGAGTGAAGATCGTAGCTCTTACCCACCCGGTACGATGATGATGATGATCAGCGTCTGTCGGTCAGTGGCAGTGAGAGATACAATGACAACAACAAGGTCTTTTACTCACTACTGTACAGAAACACTAACTGAAGTGAAACACAAAACCCTTCTCGGCTCTGCTCCACTCGAACCCAACTCCATCTCAGGGAGCGGACGGCGGTGTGTAACCGTTAGTGGTGTGATTTCTGTAACAGTGTGCGGTGAATCAGTGATGTGGTCTGAAGAATGTTCTCGTCCCGGCGGTGGTTAGAGTGAGTGGTTGAGTTCTGTTGTGAAGCTGTGACGTACACTGAGGTACGTTTAGAAACTGTGTCCTTGTGTTACAGCTACAGTGTGGGACCCGGACTGAACTAAACGTCCCCACAAGCGCAGGGATATCTGACCGTTCTGACCATTCAGCTGATTACAAGTGCTCGAGAGAGAAAATAAATCCCCAGATGTGACGCTCAGGAGTCCACAGGGAAGTGAAGGTCAGTTTGGTTTGAACCTCATTCTGTTTTGTCTTGATGTAAAGTTTATATAAAGACACAGACTGACGTAAAAGTTTCTGAATACTGCTTTTTCTTTTCTTGGTAAGTTCAGGAACTGAAACCTAAATAAACCTGAATAGAACAGAACTCTGACTCACCTGGTGTTTTTTTTTTTTAAACACAGTTTGTATTGCTGCCAAAACTCCTCGAGAAGGTTCGAATCCTGTTAAATCCGCTGTAATGGTGAGTCTCTGTGCTGTAGATAAGAGCTGCTGTATTTCACAGCTCTGGAAGATTTTCACCGCCCCTCAGATGGACTCTGCCTCCCTCCCTCTCTCTCTCTCTCTCTCTCTCTCTCTCTCTCTCTTTCAGCCGGCTAAACTGCAAGTGTTCACTCACAGAGCGGTGCTAAAGTGCATTAAAATAAAGAACACGCACCATAATAGATTTTCAGGGAGTTAAGTCCTGGGCTCCACAAGACCTCTGAAGGTGAGCTGTGGAATCTGGCAGCAGATCCTTTAAGTCCTGTAAGGTGTGAGGTGGAGCCTCTGTGGATCAGACTTGTTTGTCCAGAACGTCCTACAGCTTCTCAGTCAGACTGAGATCCGGGGAATCTGGAGTTAATCAGACCAATCCGGAAGAGTTTCTGCAGTGTGTCAGGAAGAATTATCCTGCTGAAGAAGTTCTCTTGAATGTGTTTTATTCCTAGTTTTCACGCACCCTTGTGGACTTCCCCTTGGTTGAACCACGTCTTAAAATGGCTTGAGCAAAAATGCTAACACAGGTGACAATAAATAAAAATTTGCAGCTACCAGTTAGCATGGCGTAATAATGATTTGCTTACCGTTATCAGTATTAGCATTGAACTTTTCCGCTGGATCTACAGGAATTTGATCTTAACAAATCAAGCCACTAGCATCTGTGAAAAGCTGAATTGAAACACAGCTTCTCTTTCGGTTTCTATGACAGTTAATCTGGACAGAAAGCATAAAAACACACTCGAGACATTCCACAGGAAACTTACAGAAGGTATTTTTCGCTAGCAACGATGCTAATGAATGGCACAGATTAGCATTTTTGATTTCAGAAACAGAATTTGGACGTTTGATCGTCCACCTCACAAGTTCTGGAGATGCTCTGATCCACATGAGACCTCTGAAGGTGAGCTGTGGAATCTGGCACCAAGACGTTAGCAGCAGATCCTTTAAAGCTAGACGGCCTTTCGATTTTGTAAAACCGGTGAAATTTAGTTCCATCTGAAATGTGGTCATTGTGATATATGTTTATCTCACAAAATATCAGGCCATTCTGTGGCTGGGAAGTGATTTAATTTGAGGGGATTAAAGCAAATAATGTGCATGAAATCACTCACTTGGCGCAGTCAAGCAGACAGAGGAAGTCCGTGTGCGCATGCGCAGGTTTACCTTCTTCTTCTTCTTTTGGGCTTTACGGCAGCTGGCATCCACAGTGTTGCATTACTGCCATCTACAGGTTTCCCTTTGAGCGTGCACTGACAGTTCCATCATTCTGTCGCTAAACGAACAGCTGATCACACCGAGGTGCTCGCTGAGCGCCCATATTTATTAGTTTGGTCCTGCGTTTCCTTTCCTTCATATATAACATAACGTCTTTTCTTCTTCTCGCTTTCTTTCCGTTACTGTAGTCGGTCTTTCACGTTTCATTCGCACATTCGTGTCCTCCATTTTTCTCTCCTGTTTCAAATTTGTATCCCACAATGCCTTGCGTGAACGGGGAAAGCCCACCACGTGATGTGATGCATGATGGAGTATCTTGTATTGGGTCATGGTGAAGCAGGAAAAAATAGCGGAGAATTTAGGGCCACGTGGAGATAAATTCATTAATTGTTCTATTTTAAAAAAACTAATAAAATTGGAAGTCTGTGATTCAAATTCAGTAGCTGTCGGTCACTAAACAAAAATAATTGGGTGTCGGGGAAAATTCTTCTTATGACCTACACTTTAAAAATCTGAAAGGCAGTCCAGCTTTAAGTCCTGTAAGGTGTGAGGTGGAGCCTCTGTGGATCGGACTTGTTTGTCCAGAACGTCCTACAGCTTCTCAAACAGACTGAGATCCGGGGAATCTGGAGTTAATCAAACCAGTCCTGAAGAGTTTCTGTAGTGTGTCCGGGAGAATTATCCTGCTGAAGGAGGCCGTTGCCCTGAAGGGGTGTATGTACCCGCTGTAGGTGTGTTTGTCAGTGGACAGGCGTCGGTATGGCGACTCTGACCAGTCTGTAGCAACGCAGCTCCATACACAGTTAACTGCACTGTGTGTCCTTACTTGGGCACCAACCTCTGCATCCTGGAAACACCTCGCAAGTTCTGGAGATGCTCTGATCCAGTCATCGAGCCAACACAGTTTGGTCCATACAACATTTCCTGCTAGCTGGTTCTGTTTAAACCACCGTTTACGCTCTCCATGTAAATCACCGTCACACAAACTTCAGGAAAGTAAAACACACACACACACTCATTCCCACAACTTTTTATTGACTCGTGTGAGATCTTACTCCTCTGGATTGAGGTTTATGGCTGTGGGCTGTGATCTGTAGAGTTCACAAAAGGTACAACCCCAGATCAGAGAACATCGGGACGGTGTGGAAAATTCAAATTAAAAAAGAAAGAACGCAGTGATTTCTAAATGTAATTTGATTGCAGACAGAATGAGCCTGAGATATTTCCTGTTTTGTTGGCCAACTTCATTTCACTTGTTAATCCACAGCCATTCCTGAGTTTCAGACCTGCAACACATTCCAAAAAAAGTACGGACGGGGAAATTTTGGGCTGGAAATGAGGTATAACTATTAACTAATAGTGTGATTTAAAACAGGCGACTGTAATCATGACTTGGTACAAAATCAGTCTCTAGGAAAGGCCTCCACTGTGTTCGAAATCACTCACTACTCAGTCTGGAGGTTCGCCATTTTGTAGTGCTGTCCAAATGTATAGTGAGAATTATTACACCCTGTATAGTGGACTCGGAATATCCCACAATGCACCGTAAAAAGTAGTGTACCACTGATGGGCACTAGCCAAGCAGTATATCCCATCATGCATTACAGTCGCACTGACAGGGAAAAAAAGTGTGTTGGTGAATGGACAGAGGAAGAAACACATTATAAACAGACATTCAAGTAAAATAAAAAACAGTAAGAGAATAGAAAAAAGCTAAAATAGAATAAAAGATAAAATACAAGAATAAAAGTTACAGTGCAGAGCAAGGAATTAATCAAAAGCCTCAAATCTGATTTAATAAAAGGCAGCGGCAATGGTGAATTCACATCAAGTTTAATCATATTCTGCAAGCAGCTCTGCGTCCGTCTCCACACCCGTTCTTATCTTCCTCCTGAGTTTACACCACAAACCACACATCAGAATAAACTGCAGTCCCGACCTTTTCAAATGGCAGAAAGTATCCTTGATGTCAAAGCAAAACAGAAACCCAGATGTTGGTGGAGATACAAATGTGGAGTCAAGCAGCATTTCATACAGAACATGTTCACACATGCACAACTCTCTTTGTTTTTCCACTGCTTTAAGCGTTCTTTTAGCTCTGCCATATCTCTATGCTGTATATGGTTGTCGTCACAACAGTACTCGTGACCGTGGCACGTTCCCATTTTTTAGGTTTCCGTCCCTGATTCAGAAGGAGGGCGAGGAAACTCTGAGGCTCAGTACGGAGAGGAGATGAGCACAGCTGAACAACATCGGCAGGGCTGATCTAACAGAGATTCAAAAGCTTTCTCGAAAATATCATGGAAGAATTTTATTTGGCGTTGCTAGAATTTTGCTATAAAATGAGCGTTCTCTTGTCGTGGTTCACTCGATCGTTGTTATAATTTTAACATCTGTATTACCATTTCGGGGTGCTCTGGTTTCCCCCACAGTCCAAAGACATGCAGGTTAGGTTAACTGGTGACTCTAAATTGAGCGTAGGTGTGAATGTGAGTGTGAATGGTTGTCTGTGTCTATGTGTCAGCCCTGTGATGACCTGGCGACTTGTCCAGGGTGAACCCCGCCTTTCGCCCGTAGTCAGCTGGGATAGGATCCAGCTCGCCTGCGACCCTGTAGAACAGGATAAAGCGGCTAGAGATAATGAGATGAGAAACAATCCAAACTGGGCACCCGCTCAGAACATGTTTCATCCGAGGTCAGACTTGATTCTTTGGCAGCTGAACCAGATAGAACGCGATATCTGGGTACTCAGTGGTCGGTAGAAGCATCTTATCTTCAGAAAAGTGTCTGTTTAAAATAATATGGGTCAAACCCACACATATCTATCTTCTCTATCTTCGCTCAATCGTTCAAATCATGATAACAGTGAGAAAATTCAGCACTGTTTACAGACACGCTTTCAGCGGCTGCCGTCCGAGTTGCTTTGCGTTTATATCCACCATCGTGGTGGACGCTCATGACGTAGCACGTTTTGATCACGTGGTTGCAAGTCATCTATTCATCTGGGCCTTTTGCCTTTCTCAAGTGATCCGGTTTTGAAATTACAGCAACAATTTGTCTCCCACTCTGGACTGATATTCTAATGTTGCTTACATTATGTACACTACCGTTCAAAAGTTTGGGATCACTTTGAAATGTCCTTATTTTTGAAAGAAAAGCACTGTTCTTTTCGATGAAGATCACTTTAAACTAATCAGAAATCCACTCTATACATTGCTAATGTGGTAAATGACTATTCTAGCTGCAGATGTCTGGTTTTTGGTGCAATATCTCCATAGGTGTATAGAGGCCCATTTCCAGCAACTCTCACTCCAGTGTTCTAATGGTACAATGTGTTTGCTCATTGCCTCAGAAGGCTAATGGATGATTAGAAAACCCTTGTACAATCATGTTAGCACAGCTGAAAACAGTTGAGCTCTTTAGAGAAGCTATAAAACTGACCTTCCTTTGAGCAGATTGAGTTTCTGGAGCATCACATTTGTGGGGTCGATTAAATGCTCAAAATGGCCAGAAAAATGTCTCGACTATATTTTCTATTCATTTTACAACTTATGGTGGTAAATAAAAGTGTGACTTTTCATGGAAAACACAAAATTGTCTGGGTGACCCCAAACTTTTGAACGGTAGTGTAGTTATTTCAGTACATGATATATTTTTGCAAAAGATTGCTAAGACATACAGTTGGCTATCCCACGATCATGATATTCATGTTGCCAGATTCCAGACAATCCACAGTGCCCCAGTAGAGCTGTATGTCTCGCAACGTCCCTGGTACTATGACATCACTGTTGAATTATAAAAAGGAAGTGTGTGACAGCTGACTGATGAAGTCCCAGTGTTCTAATAATGAATAAATGCCCTGCATGTGAGATCAGTAGCAGATTTATTCCACAATTTCAGGCAAATCCAGTGGCTCTTTCTCATGAAATTATTATTTTTTTCCATTGTATTTTATCCTGTAGCACCTTCGTGTGTTCAGCTGAGGAGGTGCAGTTGGAGCGGTCGAAGGTGAAGATTAAATAATCAGTATTCAGTCGTATCCTGAGTAAATACACAGCTCGGAGCTGAGCTTCTGTTTCACCGTCCTGTATACACTGGGTCTGATCAGAGAAAAATCATGCAAAAGGTGATACAAGCACCAAATTTGGCACATTTATTCTTTAGGGCATATTTATCAAATTAGCCCGATTGAAAATTCAAGATGGCCGCCATTTTGACCATCAGGTTATGAGTTTTTCTCATAGAAATGCAGGGGTGGACAGTAACGAAGTACATTTACTTGAGTTCTGTATTTAAGTACACTTTTTGAGTATCTGTACTTTACTTGAGTATTATTTTTTTTTGGAAACTTATGACTTTAACTTCACTACATTTGAAAGACAAATATCATACTTTTTACTCCACTACATTTCTATCAAGCTCCTCGTTACTCGTTACCATGAAGCGGCTTTGAAAGTGGATGTTTTTCCTTTTCTTTTCTAAAACGTGATTGGTTTTTCTGCAGGTGACACTGAGACAACTGATCAGTAATCACTAGGGTCACGTCACGTCCATAGACTGGATAAAATCAAAGTTCAGTGATTTCTCAGTAGCATTATTTGAACACGATCAGTTGATGGCAGAATGGAAGGAGGCGGTTCTTCTGGAGAACGCATGCACTCATGGCCCATGAACCCATGTTTCAGTTCTCTGAAAGGATTAAAGGTTCATTTCATTTTAAATGTTTGCTTTGTTTGCCGAAAACGAACCACATCACGGCCTACAAAAACTCGCCGTCCAACCTGCGGAAGTATATTGAGGGATATAAACGTTTTATTCCAAGAGAAAGCTTGCAACAAAGTTGTCTGTGCTTTTAGAGCTAGCGATAACGTTGCAAATGTAGCTGTGCAGTCTGGTTAGTCAAATGACTTCCTATGGATTTGCCCACCAAGTTGCCGTCACCTTGTCCATGGCTAACGCTAACACATAGCTAGTTAACTTGGACACTGTTAGTTAGCATGTAAAAACGGAGTTATGCTAAAATAAATAACGTTAGAAGTCCTTTCAGAAAGATGTTTTAGCATGATCTTGCCAAATAAACAGAATGTAGTAATCTTTCTTTTCTAGTAGCGTTAGCTACACAATATGATTTTGAGTTTGAAAAGAGTTTGCTAGCATCAGGTGGAGTGTCACTGACTAGCTAGCTTAATGTTAAACCACCATGACGGCATAGCGTGCGTTCATTTTGTGAATTCACGTTTCTGTCTTTGGTAACGGCATTAGGTTTTGTGGCAATAATACAACAGTGCATTGACAGAAAATGTACTTTTAATACTTAAGTATTTTTAAAAGCAAGTACTTCAGTACTTTAACTTAAGTAAAAATTTGACTGGAGAACTTTCACTTGTATCGGAGTCACATTTGACCAGCGGGATCTGAACTTTGACTTCAGTAATGAAGTTGGGTTCTTTGTCCACCTCTGTAGAAATGCAAGCACTTGGTCAATTTGAATGATCTTGGTGTCGATTTGTATATTTTCGGCCATGCTGATTTCGTTTTGATACATTCCAAAGCCTTATTATACCCTGTGTCATGTAAAATTCATTATAGGTTTAAAAAAACCTCAACAAAAATAGCACATTCATATAAACAATTAACACCTTTAATTCAACTTAAATTTCAGTACTTGGACGGAGATAAGAGGGCACTGGATGTTATAGCAGTATTGAATGATACTGTCCGTGGCATTGTAGAATGGATTATGTACCAGTATGTGATACAAGACGTCACGTTTAAGTAGGCAAGACCACATTCCTGGGAAGGTCAGTGTTTAATGATGCTATTGCTCACGTACGCAGCTGCACGACAGGCCTGAGCGAAAACTTTTGCATCTCAGCTTGCAGCCCTTCTTACAAGAACACTTGGTTAATTCCTGGCAGCTTGCTGCGATCAGTGGAAGGGTCGTCCAAAATATCTGCCACGTTATTATAATATTATTATATGTTAATATAATATTATTGCGGGCGGCACGGTGGTGTAGTGGTTAGCGCTGTCGCCTCACAGCAAGAAGGTCCGGGTTCGAGCCCCGTGGCCGGCGAGGGCCTTTCTGTGCGGAGTTTGCATGTTCTCCCTGTGTCCGCGTGGGTTTCCTCCGGGTGCTCCGGTTTCCCCCACAGTCCAAAGACATGCAGGTTAGGTTAACTGGTGACTCTAAATTGAGCGTAGGTGTGAATGTGAGTGTGAATGGTTGTCTGTGTCTATGTGTCAGCCCTGTGATGACCTGGCGACTTGTCCAGGGTGTACCCCGCCTTTCGCCCGTAGTCAGCTGGGATAGGATCCAGCTTGCCTGCGACCCTGTAGAACAGGATAAAGCGGCTAGAGATAATGAGATGAGATGAGATAATATTATTGCCCGGTCGATGTGACGGCCATCTTGGATTTTCAAATGGGCTGATTTGTGAAGTATACCAGTGGGAATTATTGTGCAAAATTTGGTGCTTGGATCATCATTTGCACAATTCCACAGCAAATTTGACAGCCGCTATTAGTGAGTGAGTACACAACACTCGTCAGTCCAGGGTGTGTAGACAGGGGGCGCTGTGGTGTTCAGATCTCATTCATACTTTAAAGAAACATCACCCAGTGAACAAAGAGAATGAGTTACAAACACAAGGGCAGTTTATTATGCATCATTAACTCACTCATATAAACATCATCTCTCTCTCTCTCTCTCTCTCACACTCACACACACACACACCAAATAGTTTTAAAATCCTCTTAACACTTAATAACACATGACTTAGAAACTGAAATGAAATCACATTACACAAACTCCAGAATCAGAAAAATGTCACATCGCGCCCAAGTTCACCAAAATTCTGCCGTGTGTCAGCATTTTCATCATTTTTCTTTAAACGCTGTACAAAATCAGCCACATGACCTCGGTCCCCCTCACCGGAACCACCAGCAGTCTGTGCTCCTTCCTTCAGGCTTTTATTTATCTGTAACAGGGTCAGATGGAACCATGGTTCTCAGCTTTTCTTCCATTTCTGTGCGTCAGACAGCGCACGGGGACGAACTGCAGCTGTGAGTGAGGGACTGAAGGAATATCGAGCCGCGGGATTTACCCAGGGAGTCTCTGGAGTCAGTCTGGGGTGTTTCACAGCGTCGTGCTGCATCTGTGGCTGAAATCGTGACTGTTTTTAACGCAGGTACTGTACATGGATAAAGATCCTGCACGTTCATCCCTTACTAATGTGAACGTAGGGTCATGTGATCACGAGCAGGAGGTCAGATATGAAGCTCGCTCAGTTACATAACGATTCTTTAATTTTCAGTAACTCCTGGCTCGGGACACAACGGTGTAAAGTTATGTATTTTTTTCATATTTTCATAAATAGAGCCAGCTAAGTTTAATTTAAATAAAAAATGCAAAAGGCAGGTGTAACTAAAAATAATAACTGTAAGAGTAGGGGTGATTATTCAGAATTCCTTCAGGAGTGCGATTAAAAAAAAAAAACAGCCCACACACACACTTCAGGGTCGAGTTACTGACCGCAGTCCGTCTGTTACTCTGCACAGTGCACTGATCCTCCACCATCCTGTATGAGTCTATCCACATTCACTGGATATGAGCAATCACGCGCTCTGATTGGCTACTCTACTACTAGGATATCCGCTCATATACCGTGAGTAGAGAAAAACTAAATGGCGGAGCGCATCAAATCAGATATATCACTATTGTTATCAAGTACTTAAAAGAAACAGAAATAGATAAATGAAAGAATATAGTTTTTTTTCCCCCCAATATCGCCTGTTCCACACTCCAGCCCAGCAGGTGGCGGTAATGCACCTTTAAGTTCATTTGCCAAATCACCAAAAATACCCTAAAGAAAAGAAGATAAAGAAAAAATGGCGGCGCGAGGACGGAAAAAAACTCTACTTGAAAACAAAACCCCCAAAAATACAAAAAAAAAGCAAGAAAATATGGAATGAAAGTATTTGATGGTAAGAACGTATTTTTTATTTTTCAAGAATTATTATTATTATCGCATTTTTCACAAACTGCTCTTGTCATTTCGCCGGTTTGTTTACATTCTAAGCGAAAATGATTTTGTCGGACATTTTGTATAAAGTTTTCTATTTATAGAATTTGCAAAAAATAACAATAAAAATGCTCTGTTTCTCAAAATCCAGTGAATGTGGATAGAATAAAACAGTTATTCCACTCAATCTTGTCGTACATGGATTATAGACGACTCGGTGCTACGCGCCTCGTCGCCTATCAGCTCATGTACGACTCGATTTTGTAGAATAACTGTTAAATATTTGAAGTAGCGTAACCGTAAATGACCTGCACTTTATTATAAATGTTACTTTATTTCTCATAATGTTATAAATAATGTTCTAAGGAGATTGTACCTCATGTCCACTCGCCCTGCAAGACACTGAACACATCAAACTGACAGCGTTTTCACACAGCAGTGTCCTGAATAAGAGTCGGCGCTCTCCTGCGGGACGGACCACGTTTCCAGAACAGAACAGAAAAACAAACAACAAACGAGAGGCTCAGAGGAACCCTGAGAGAGACGTGGTCCGGTCAGAACGCAGATCAGTCCAATCAGAAGGCGGGGCCACAGCTCAGGCTTTGTAGTCGAGTTCAGCGTTCATCTTGGTGTACATCTCGTAGATGACGTCGATGGTGGCGGTGTAGTTGACGAGAAACTGACGCACTTTTTCCAGGCAGTCCTCCTCTTTCACATCACGCCCTTTAGACAGCGCCTTCAGGAAGTCCGACTTATACGGAGCAGCGTACAGCGCCGCCTAGAGAAAGACACAGGAAATGATCCGAACAGGTTTGTCCATTTTACCCAAACAGGTCGGACAGTTTTTAGCCTTCACACCCCTTTAAAAAAATCCCATCAAACCACACAGCAGTGTTATCTGGTGATCCTTTAAACTATTGTTCCTGTGTTTTATTCTCTGCCGTTACAGGAACACTACTGAACCGTTTAAACCTGATCTCGATCCTCTGCCTGTAACCAAATCTCATGCTTCAGAACAGCTGCACTACAGAGGGCATGAAAAAAAATCCAAACACTGCCCTGAGAGATGTGCAGTTTGAAGAGTATAACACATGCAGGCAACATCATACTACACCATAAACTAGCACACTGAACAATAAAACACAATCAGTACGAACAGTGTGGACACTATACTGTAGGTCACCATGGCGATAAGAGTGAGCGTGCAACATGCTCTTACTTTGAAAAGTTTTTGCACGAGCCAGCTGTGGTATTTTCTCAGCGAGATCTCATAGGCTTTAGTGACGTTCACTCTGATCAGGTTGGGGTTGTTCTCATCCTTCTCACCATCCACTAAACTCTGCAGGAAGACCTGAACGAAGCGCAGCGCCCTGAAACCACAAAGAACACACACACACACACACACACACACACACATCCATGAGAACTTATTCTAATACTAATACATCATCGTATATAATGTATTAGTATTATATAATTATCTTAAATAATGTCACTTAAAGCTGTACAGCCTTTCAGATTTTTCAAGCGCAGGTCATGAAAAGAATTTTCCCGACACCTGACTATTTTTGTTTAGTGACTGAAAGCTACTGAATTCAAATCACAGACTTCCGATTTTATTCATTTTTTAATAGAACAATTAATGAATTTATCTCCACATGGCCTGAAATTCTCCGCTATTTTTTCCTGCTTCACCATGACCCATACTTTCTGCCATTTGAAAAGGTCGGGACTGCAGTTTATTCTGATGTGTGGTTTGTGGTGTAAACTCAGGAGGAAGATAAGAACGGGTGTGGAGACGGACGCAGAGCTGCTTGCAGAATATGATTAAACTTGATGTGAATTCACCATTGCCGCTGCCTTTTATTAAATCAGATTTGAGGCTTTTGATTAATTCCTTGCTCTGCACTGTAACTTTTATTCTTGTATTTTATCTTTTATTCTATTTTAGCTTTTTTCTATTCTCTTACTGTTTTTTATTTTACTTGAATGTCTGTTTATAATGTGTTTCTTCCTCTGTCCGTTCACCAACACACTTTTTTTCCCTGTCAGTGCGACTGTAATGCATGATGGGATATACTGCTTGGTTAGTGCCCATCGGTGGTACACTACTTTTTACGGTGCATTGTGGGATACTCCGAGTCCACTGTACAGGGTGTAATAATTCTCACTATACATTTGGACAACACTACAAAATGGCGAACCTCCAGACTGAGTAGTGAGTGATTTCGGACACAGCGGAGGCCTTTCCTGGAGACTGATTTTGTACCAAGTCATGATTACAGTCGCCTGTTTTAAATCACACCATTAGTTAATAGTAATACCTCATTTCCAGCCCAAAATTTCCCCGTCCGTACTTTTTTTGGAATGTGTTGCAGGTCTGAAACTCAGGAATGGCTGTGGATTAACAAGTGAAATGAAGTTGGCCAACAAAACAGGAAATATCTCGGGGTCATTCTGTCTGCAATCAAATTACATTTAGAAATCACTGCGTTCTTTCTTTTTTAATTTGAATTTTCCACACCGTCCCGATGTTCTCTGATCTGGGGTTGTACCTTTAGTGAACTCTACAGATCACAGCCCACAGCCATAAACCTCAATCCAGAGGAGTAAGATCTCACACGAGTCAATAAAAAGTTGTGGGAATGAGTGTGTGTGTGTGTGTTTTACTTTCCTGAAGTTTGTGTGACGGTGATTTACATGGAGAGCGTAAACAGTGGTTTAAACAGAACCAGCTAGCAGGAAATGTTGTATGGACCAAACTGTGTTGGCTCGATGACTGGATCAGAACATCTCCAGAACTTGTGAGGTGTTTCCAGGATGCAGAGGTTGGTGCCCAAGTCAGGACACACAGTGCAGTTAACTGTGTATGGAGCTGCGTTGCTACAGACTGGTCAGAGTCGCCATACCGACGCCTGTCCACTGACAAACACACCTACAGCAGGTACATACACCCCTTCAGGGCAATGGCCTCCTTCAGCAGGATAATTCTCCCGGACACACTACAGAAACTCTTCAGGACTGGTTTGATTCACTCCAGATTCCCCGGATCTCAGTCTGTTTGAGAAGCTGTAGGATGTTCTGGACAAACAAGTCCGATCCACAGAGGCTCCACCTCACACCTTACAGGACTTAAAGCTGTACTGCCTTTCAGATTTTTCAAGTGTAGGTCATAAAAAGAATTTTCCCCGACACCCAATTATTTTTGTTTAGTGACCGACAGCTACTGAATTTGAATCACAGACTTCCAATTTTATTAGTTTTTTTAAAATAGAACAATTAATGAATTTATCTCCACATGGCCCTAAATTCTCTGCTATTTTTTCCTGCTTCACCATGACCCAATACAAGATACTCCATCATGCATCACATCACGTGGTGGGCTTTCCCCGTTCACGCAAGGCATTGTGGGATACAAATTTGAAACAGGAGAGAAAAATGGAGGACACGAGTGTGCGAATGAAACGTGAAAGAGCGACTACAGTAACGGAAAGAAAGCGAGAAGAAGAAAAGACGTTGTTATATACGAAGGAAAGGAAACGCAGGACCAAACTAATAAATATGGGTGCTGAGCGAGCACCTCGGTGTGATCAGCTGTTCGTTTAGCGACAGAATGATGGAACTGTCAGTGCACGCTCAAAGGGAAACCTGTAGATGGCAGTAATGCAACACTGTGGATGCCAGCTGCCGTAAAACCCAAAAGAAGAAGAAGGTAAACCTGCGCATGCGCACACGGACTTCCTCTGTCTGCTTGACTGCGCAAAGCGAGTGATTTCATGCACATTATTTGCTTTAATCCCCTCAAATTAAATCACTTCCCAGCCACAGAAATAAACAGATCACAATGACCACATTTCAGACGGAACTAAATTTCACTTATTTTATAAAATCAAAAGGCCGTCTAGCTTTAAATCTTGAATATGTGTCCTATTAAACCCATCTAATTAAGTTATTCCATAAAATTGAGTCGTTCATGAGCTGATAGCGCTATAATCCGCGTACGATGAGATTGAGTGGAATAACTGTTTTATTCTCTCCACGTTCACTGGATTTTGAGAAACTGAGCATTCTTATTTTTTTGCAAATTCGATAAATAAAAACTTTGTACAAAACGTCCGACAAAATCATTTCTGCTTAGAATGTAAACAAACCAGCGAAATGACAGGAGCGATTTGTGAAAAATGCGATAATAATAATAATTTTTGAAAAATAAAAAAAAGATACGTTCTTACTATCAAATATTTTTATTCCATATTTTGTTGCTTTTTGTTTTGTAATTTTTGGAGTTTTGTTTTCGAGTCGAGTTTTTATTTTGTCCTCGGTTGCTTCAGCAACATGCTCCACCATTTTGTTTTTCTCTAGTCAGTGTATATGAGCTGATATCCTAGTAGTAGAGTAGCCAATCAGAGCGTGCGATTGCTCATATCCAGTGAATGTGGAGAGAATAAACACATATTATTGTATAATACTACTCACCTTTTGAGCCACATGAGTGAGAGTGTAGCTCCGACTCTGGGCCACTCGGCCGTGTACATCTCCTTCTCCGCCTCCAGGATCTGCTGCAGCGTCCTGAATCGACTCGGGTTGCTGTCGTACACTGCCTTGATTTTCTTAGAGGGAACAAAAAACACCACAATTGGACCTTTAAACTCAAGTGATTCTGATAATCTGTATTCTGCCGTCCTGTGCTAGTCGTCTCCCAACTGATCTGTACTCACAGTTATGTTACCAGTGATGTCGGCCTTAATGGGGGCAAAAACAGTGGAGCCGAGACAATCTGAAAGGAGACAAAGTAAAGTGAGAGCACGCAGGCGGAGCTGCTTAAACTGATTAACGTGTATATCCGCATTTCACTGCTCATCATGCACTGATGAACGCAAAAGTTCCATTAATCATGAAGAATAGCAAACCATCAAAACAAGCCCTGAAGAAAGTTCTGGAAAAGTATAAACAAAAAAATCCTAAATTTTGTTCATCCTGCAGAGTCACAATAAATCCGTTATTAAAGAAAATAAAGAACACACAACCCAAGCTGTTCACTCCATATCAGGGAGCAGGTAAAGAGGAAATTACAGCAGCAACCAAGAGGCCAAAGGCGACCCTCAATATGATGCTCCCACCACCATGCTTCATATATCCTAGCCTCGTTATTATATTGTGTCATGAAATTCAGTATTTCATGATAGGACGAGATCATCTGTAGCTTGCTATCATTAGCATAGTGTTGTGTTTTGAAACTACTGGAACGTTTAACATGTACATTTTATATTCCACCAAACTCCCAGCTTTAAAATAAACAACGATCAGCCAAGTGAACCTCTCAGAGACCGATCTTTGAGATTTGTACTGAACTTGGACTGACCTTCAGCATTTAGCGTATGAAATAAAGGGCTGAAGAACGTCTCTGAATAATTAAGCACCTTCAGAGAGCATGACAGATTTGTGAACGCAGCAACGCCGAGGCATGAATTTTTCAGTGCCCCCACAAAGGAGACGAGACGGTTATCGCGGCACAAATCAGGACCTGGGGTTAATGAGCTTAACGTACACATGAACAAAAGCAAAAGACGTGTCGTAACCTGATTCTGTCAGGCAGAACGTGCTGCTCACATTCACCACCAGTGAATAAGTTCGCACGAGAGGAAGTGAAAGGAACTTCACTGAAGGGGGCAAAAAACTGCCCTTCCTGTGAGTGAGGGATGATTTTGATCAGACATTCTTTTACTGTAATTCAGTAAGTTTAATCCACTGTGCTCTATTTTCTGCAAAAACAAGGTTTATTTTTCTGGTTAACATTATTGGGGGCTATTTACTTTGGACACGAGATCATTTTATCCTGCTGCTTTCAGTTCTGGGTTCTGAGGGTGATTTTGGTGGTTTGATTGGACACTCACTTCTTAAATAGAAGGAGAGGATCTGCATTGACTGGATGCTCACTTCTTGAAAGGAAAGAGGGTAGCTGATTGGACTGTGTACGTCTTAAAGGGAAGGAGAGGTGCTGATTGGATTGGATGCTGTTCTTAAAGGGAAGGAGAGGAGCTGATTGGATTGGACGCTGTTCTTAAAGGGACGGAGAGGAGCTGATTGGATTGGATGCTGTTCTTAAAGGGAAGGAGAGGAGCTGATTGGATTGGACGCTGTTCTTAAAGGGACGGAGAGGAGCTGATTGGATTGGATGCTGTTCTTAAAGGGAAGGAGAGGAGCTGATTGGATTGGACGCTGTTCTTAAAGGGAAGGAGAGGAGCTGATTGGATTGGACGCTGTTCTTAAAGGGAAGGAGAGGAGCTGATTGGATTGGACGCTGTTCTTAAGGGGACGGAGAGGAGCTGATTGGATTGGACGCTGTTCTTAAAGAGAAGGAGAGGAGCTGATTGGATTGTGTACGTCTTAAAGGGAAGGAGAGGAGCTGATTGGATTGGACGCTGTTCTTAAAGGGAAGGAGAGGAGCGGATTGGATTGGATGCTGTTCTTAAAGGGAAGGAGAGGAGCTGATTGGATTGCGTACGTCTTAAAGGGAAGGAGAGGAGCTGATTGGATTGGATGCTGTTCTTAAAGGGAAGGAGAGGAGCTGATTGGATTGGACGCTGTTCTTAAAGGGAAGGAGAGGAGCTGATTGGATTGGACGCTGTTCTTAAAGAGAAGGAGAGGAGCTGATTGGATTGGACACCGTTCTTAAAGGGAAGGAGAGGTGCTGATTGGATTGGACACCGTTCTTAAAGGGAAGGAGAGGAGCTGATTGGATTGGACGCTGTTCTTAAAGGGAAGGAGAGGAGCTGATTGGATTGGACGCCGTTCTTAAAGGGAAGGAGAGGTGCTGATTGGATTGGACACCGTTCTTAAAGGGAAGGAGAGGAGCTGATTGGATTGGACGCTGTTATTAAGGGGATGGAGAGGAGCTGATTGGATTGGACGCTGTTCTTAAAGGGGTGGAGAGAAGCTGATTGGATTGCGTACGTCTTAAAGGGAAGTAGAGGAGCTAATTGGATTGGACATTGTTCTTAAAGGGACGGAGAGGAGCTGATTGGATTGGACGCTGTTATTAAGGGGATGGAGAGGAGCTGATTGGATTGGACGCTGTTCTTAAAGGGGTGGAGAGAAGCTGATTGGATTGCGTACATCTTAAAGGGAAGGAGAGGAGCTGATTGGATTGCGTACGTCTTAAAGGGAAGGAGAGGAGCTGATTGGATTGGACGCTGTTCTTAAAGGGGTGGAGAGAAGCTGATTGGATTGCGTACATCTTAAAGGGAAGGAGAGGAGCTGATTGGATTGCGTACGTCTTAAAGGGAAGGAGAGGAGCTGATTGGATTGGATGCTGTTCTTAAAGGGAAGGAGAGGAGCTGATTGGATGTCATACGTCTTAAAGTGAAGGAGAGGAGCTGATTGGATTGGATGCGGTTCTTAAAGGGAAGGAGAGGAGCTGATTGGATTGGACGCTGTTCTTAAGGGGATGGAGAGGAGCTGATTGGATTGGACGCTGTTCTTAAAGAGAAGCAGAGGAGCTGATTGGATTGGACGCTGTTCTTAAAGGGAAGGAGAGGAGCTGATTGGATTGGACGCTGTTCTTAAAGGGAAGGAGAGGAGCTGATTGGATTGGACGCTGTTGTTAAAGGGACGGAGAGGATCTGATTGGATTGGACGCTGTTCTTAAAGGGAAGGAGAGGAACTGATTGGATTGGACGATGTTCTTAAAGGGAAGGAGAGGAGCTGATTGGATTGCACACTGTTCTTAAAGGGAAGGAGAGGAGCTGATTGGACTGGAGACTGTTCTTAAGGGGACGGAGAGGAGCTGATTGGATTGGACGCTGTTCTTAAAGAGAAGGAAAGGAGCTGATTGGATTGCGTATGTCTTAAAGGGAAGGAGAGGAGCTGATTGGATTGGACGCTGTTCTTAAAGGGAAGGAGAGGAGCTGATTGGATTGGATGCTGTTCTTAAAGGGAAGGAGAGGAGCTGATTGGATTGCGTACGTCTTAAAGGGAAGGAGAGGAGCTGATTGGATTGGACGCTGTTCTTAAAGGGAAGGATAGGAGCTGATTGGATTGGACGCTGTTCTTAAAGGGAAGGAGAGGAGCTGATTGGATTGCGTACATCTTAAAGGGAAGGAGAGGAGCTGATTGGATTGGACGCTGTTCTTAAAGGGAAGGAAAGGAGCTGATTGGATTGGACGCTGCTCTTAAAGGGAAGGAGAGGAGCTGATTGGATTGGACACCGTTCTTAAAGGGAAGGAGAGGAGCTGATTGGATTGGATGCTGTTCTTAAGGGGATGGAGAGGAGCTGATTGGATTGGACGCTGTTCTTAAAGAGAAGGAGAGGAGCTGATTGGATTGGACGCTGTTCTTAAAGGGGTGGAGAGAAGCTGATTGGATTGCGTACATCTTAAAGGGAAGGAGAGGAGCTGATTGGATTGCGTATGTCTTAAAGGGAAGGAGAGGAGCTGATTGGATTGGATGCTGTTCTTAAAGGGAAGGAGAGGAGCTGATTGGATGTCATACGTCTTAAAGTGAAGGAGAGGAGCTGATTGGATTGGATGCGGTTCTTAAAGGGAAGGAGAGGAGCTGATTGGATTGGACGCTGTTCTTAAGGGGATGGAGAGGAGCTGATTGGATTGGACGCTGTTCTTAAAGAGAAGCAGAGGAGCTGATTGGATTGG
This sequence comes from Neoarius graeffei, assembly GCF_027579695.1. Classification (NCBI taxonomy): domain Eukaryota; kingdom Metazoa; phylum Chordata; class Actinopteri; order Siluriformes; family Ariidae; genus Neoarius; species Neoarius graeffei. The sequence goes on along the minus strand of NC_083592.1, from coordinate 4,270,198 downwards.
ACGCTGTTCTTAAAGGGAAGGAGAGGAGCTGATTGGATTGGACGCTGTTCTTAAAGGGAAGGAGAGGAGCTGATTGGATTGGACGCTGTTGTTAAAGGGATGGAGAGGATCTGATTGGATTGGACGCTGTTCTTAAAGGGAAGGAGAGGAACTGATTGGATTGGACGCTGTTCTTAAAGGGAAGGAGAGGAGCTGATTGGATTGCACACTGTTCTTAAAGGGAAGGAGAGGAGCTGATTGGACTGGAGACTGTTCTTAAGGGGACGGAGAGGAGCTGATTGGATTGGACGCTGTTCTTAAAGAGAAGGAAAGGAGCTGATTGGATTGCGTATGTCTTAAAGGGAAGGAGAGGAGCTGATTGGATTGGACGCTGTTCTTAAAGGGAAGGAGAGGAGCTGATTGGATTGGATGCTGTTCTTAAAGGGAAGGAGAGGAGCTGATTGGATTGCGTACGTCTTAAAGGGAAGGAGAGGAGCTGATTGGATTGGACGCTGTTCTTAAAGGGAAGGATAGGAGCTGATTGGATTGGACGCTGTTCTTAAAGGGAAGGAGAGGAGCTGATTGGATTGGACGCTGTTCTTAAAGGGAAGGAGAGGAACTGATTGGATTGGACGCTGTTCTTAAAGGGATGGAGAGGAGCTGATTGGATTGCACACTGTTCTTAAAGGGAAGGAGAGGAGCTGATTGGACTGGAGACTGTTCTTAAGGGGACGGAGAGGAGCTGATTGGATTGGACGCTGTTCTTAAGGGGATGGAGAGGAGCTGATTGGATTGGACGCTGTTCTTAAAGAGAAGCAGAGGAGCTGATTGGATTGGACGCTGTTCTTAAAGGGAAGGAGAGGAGCTGATTGGATTGGACGCTGTTCTTAAAGGGAAGGAGAGGAGCTGATTGGATTGGACGCTGTTGTTAAAGGGACGGAGAGGATCTGATTGGATTGGACGCTGTTCTTAAAGGGAAGGAGAGGAACTGATTGGATTGGACGCTGTTCTTAAAGGGAAGGAGAGGAGCTGATTGGATTGCACACTGTTCTTAAAGGGAAGGAGAGGAGCTGATTGGACTGGAGACTGTTCTTAAGGGGACGGAGAGGAGCTGATTGGATTGGACGCTGTTCTTAAAGAGAAGGAAAGGAGCTGATTGGATTGCGTATGTCTTAAAGGGAAGGAGAGGAGCTGATTGGATTGGACGCTGTTCTTAAAGGGAAGGAGAGGAGCTGATTGGATTGGATGCTGTTCTTAAAGGGAAGGAGAGGAGCTGATTGGATTGCGTACGTCTTAAAGGGAAGGAGAGGAGCTGATTGGATTGGACGCTGTTCTTAAAGGGAAGGATAGGAGCTGATTGGATTGGACGCTGTTCTTAAAGGGAAGGAGAGGAGCTGATTGGATTGCGTACATCTTAAAGGGAAGGAGAGGAGCTGATTGGATTGGACGCTGTTCTTAAAGGGAAGGAAAGGAGCTGATTGGATTGGACGCTGTTCTTAAAGGGAAGGAGAGGAGCTGATTGGATTGGACACCGTTCTTAAAGGGAAGGAGAGGAGCTGATTGGATTGGATGCTGTTCTTAAGGGGATGGAGAGGAGCTGATTGGATTGGACGCTGTTCTTAAAGAGAAGGAGAGGAGCTGATTGGATTGGACGCTGTTCTTAAAGGGGTGGAGAGAAGCTGATTGGATTGCGTACATCTTAAAGGGAAGGAGAGGAGCTGATTGGATTGCGTATGTCTTAAAGGGAAGGAGAGGAGCTGATTGGATTGGATGCTGTTCTTAAAGGGAAGGAGAGGAGCTGATTGGATGTCATACGTCTTAAAGTGAAGGAGAGGAGCTGATTGGATTGGATGCGGTTCTTAAAGGGAAGGAGAGGAGCTGATTGGATTGGACGCTGTTCTTAAGGGGATGGAGAGGAGCTGATTGGATTGGACGCTGTTCTTAAAGAGAAGCAGAGGAGCTGATTGGATTGGACGCTGTTCTTAAAGGGAAGGAGAGGAGCTGATTGGATTGGACGCTGTTGTGAAAGGGATGGAGAGGATCTGATTGGATTGGACGCTGTTCTTAAAGGGAAGGAGAGGAACTGATTGGATTGGACGCTGTTCTTAAAGGGAAGGAGAGGAGCTGATTGGATTGCACACTGTTCTTAAAGGGAAGGAGAGGAGCTGATTGGACTGGAGACTGTTCTTAAGGGGACGGAGAGGAGCTGATTGGATTGGACGCTGTTCTTAAAGAGAAGGAAAGGAGCTGATTGGATTGCGTATGTCTTAAAGGGAAGGAGAGGAGCTGATTGGATTGGACGCTGTTCTTAAAGGGAAGGAGAGGAGCTGATTGGATTGGATGCTGTTCTTAAAGGGAAGGAGAGGAGCTGATTGGATTGCGTACGTCTTAAAGGGAAGGAGAGGAGCTGATTGGATTGGACGCTGTTCTTAAAGGGAAGGATAGGAGCTGATTGGATTGGACGCTGTTCTTAAAGGGAAGGAGAGGAGCTGATTGGATTGCGTACGTCTTAAAGGGAAGGAGAGGAGCTGATTGGATTGGACGCTGTTCTTAAAGGGAAGGAAAGGAGCTGATTGGATTGGACGCTGTTCTTAAAGGGAAGGAGAGGAGCTGATTGGATTGGACACCGTTCTTAAAGGGAAGGAGAGGAGCTGATTGGATTGGATGCTGTTCTTAAGGGGATGGAGAGGAGCTGATTGGATTGGACGCTGTTCTTAAAGAGAAGGAGAGGAGCTGATTGGATTGGACGCTGTTCTTAAAGGGGTGGAGAGAAGCTGATTGGATTGCGTACATCTTAAAGGGAAGGAGAGGAGCTGATTGGATTGCGTATGTCTTAAAGGGAAGGAGAGGAGCTGATTGGATTGGATGCTGTTCTTAAAGGGAAGGAGAGGAGCTGATTGGATGTCATACGTCTTAAAGTGAAGGAGAGGAGCTGATTGGATTGGATGCGGTTCTTAAAGGGAAGGAGAGGAGCTGATTGGATTGGACGCTGTTCTTAAGGGGATGGAGAGGAGCTGATTGGATTGGACGCTGTTCTTAAAGAGAAGCAGAGGAGCTGATTGGATTGGACGCTGTTCTTAAAGGGAAGGAGAGGAGCTGATTGGATTGGACGCTGTTCTTAAAGGGAAGGAGAGGAGCTGATTGGATTGGACGCTGTTGTTAAAGGGACGGAGAGGATCTGATTGGATTGGACGCTGTTCTTAAAGGGAAGGAGAGGAACTGATTGGATTGGACGCTGTTCTTAAAGGGAAGGAGAGGAGCTGATTGGATTGCACACTGTTCTTAAAGGGAAGGAGAGGAGCTGATTGGACTGGAGACTGTTCTTAAGGGGACGGAGAGGAGCTGATTGGATTGGACGCTGTTCTTAAAGAGAAGGAAAGGAGCTGATTGGATTGCGTATGTCTTAAAGGGAAGGAGAGGAGCTGATTGGATTGGACGCTGTTCTTAAAGGGAAGGAGAGGAGCTGATTGGATTGGATGCTGTTCTTAAAGGGAAGGAGAGGAGCTGATTGGATTGCGTACGTCTTAAAGGGAAGGAGAGGAGCTGATTGGATTGGACGCTGTTCTTAAAGGGAAGGATAGGAGCTGATTGGATTGGACGCTGTTCTTAAAGGGAAGGAGAGGAGCTGATTGGATTGCGTACATCTTAAAGGGAAGGAGAGGAGCTGATTGGATTGGACGCTGTTCTTAAAGGGAAGGAAAGGAGCTGATTGGATTGGACGCTGTTCTTAAAGGGAAGGAGAGGAGCTGATTGGATTGGACACCGTTCTTAAAGGGAAGGAGAGGAGCTGATTGGATTGGATGCTGTTCTTAAGGGGATGGAGAGGAGCTGATTGGATTGGACGCTGTTCTTAAAGAGAAGGAGAGGAGCTGATTGGATTGGACGCTGTTCTTAAAGGGGTGGAGAGAAGCTGATTGGATTGCGTACATCTTAAAGGGAAGGAGAGGAGCTGATTGGATTGCGTATGTCTTAAAGGGAAGGAGAGGAGCTGATTGGATTGGATGCTGTTCTTAAAGGGAAGGAGAGGAGCTGATTGGATGTCATACGTCTTAAAGTGAAGGAGAGGAGCTGATTGGATTGGATGCGGTTCTTAAAGGGAAGGAGAGGAGCTGATTGGATTGGACGCTGTTCTTAAGGGGATGGAGAGGAGCTGATTGGATTGGACGCTGTTCTTAAAGAGAAGCAGAGGAGCTGATTGGATTGGACGCTGTTCTTAAAGGGAAGGAGAGGAGCTGATTGGATTGGACGCTGTTGTGAAAGGGATGGAGAGGATCTGATTGGATTGGACGCTGTTCTTAAAGGGAAGGAGAGGAACTGATTGGATTGGACGCTGTTCTTAAAGGGAAGGAGAGGAGCTGATTGGATTGCACACTGTTCTTAAAGGGAAGGAGAGGAGCTGATTGGACTGGAGACTGTTCTTAAGGGGACGGAGAGGAGCTGATTGGATTGGACGCTGTTCTTAAAGAGAAGGAAAGGAGCTGATTGGATTGCGTATGTCTTAAAGGGAAGGAGAGGAGCTGATTGGATTGGACGCTGTTCTTAAAGGGAAGGAGAGGAGCTGATTGGATTGGATGCTGTTCTTAAAGGGAAGGAGAGGAGCTGATTGGATTGCGTACGTCTTAAAGGGAAGGAGAGGAGCTGATTGGATTGGACGCTGTTCTTAAAGGGAAGGATAGGAGCTGATTGGATTGGACGCTGTTCTTAAAGGGAAGGAGAGGAGCTGATTGGATTGCGTACGTCTTAAAGGGAAGGAGAGGAGCTGATTGGATTGGACGCTGTTCTTAAAGGGAAGGAAAGGAGCTGATTGGATTGGACGCTGTTCTTAAAGGGAAGGAGAGGAGCTGATTGGATTGGACACCGTTCTTAAAGGGAAGGAGAGGAGCTGATTGGATTGGATGCTGTTCTTAAGGGGATGGAGAGGAGCTGATTGGATTGGACGCTGTTCTTAAAGAGAAGGAGAGGAGCTGATTGGATTGGACGCTGTTCTTAAAGGGGTGGAGAGAAGCTGATTGGATTGCGTACATCTTAAAGGGAAGGAGAGGAGCTGATTGGATTGCGTATGTCTTAAAGGGAAGGAGAGGAGCTGATTGGATTGGATGCTGTTCTTAAAGGGAAGGAGAGGAGCTGATTGGATGTCATACGTCTTAAAGTGAAGGAGAGGAGCTGATTGGATTGGATGCGGTTCTTAAAGGGAAGGAGAGGAGCTGATTGGATTGGACGCTGTTCTTAAGGGGATGGAGAGGAGCTGATTGGATTGGACGCTGTTCTTAAAGAGAAGCAGAGGAGCTGATTGGATTGGACGCTGTTCTTAAAGGGAAGGAGAGGAGCTGATTGGATTGGACGCTGTTCTTAAAGGGAAGGAGAGGAGCTGATTGGATTGGACGCTGTTGTTAAAGGGACGGAGAGGATCTGATTGGATTGGACGCTGTTCTTAAAGGGAAGGAGAGGAACTGATTGGATTGGACGCTGTTCTTAAAGGGAAGGAGAGGAGCTGATTGGATTGCACACTGTTCTTAAAGGGAAGGAGAGGAGCTGATTGGACTGGAGACTGTTCTTAAGGGGACGGAGAGGAGCTGATTGGATTGGACGCTGTTCTTAAAGAGAAGGAAAGGAGCTGATTGGATTGCGTATGTCTTAAAGGGAAGGAGAGGAGCTGATTGGATTGGACGCTGTTCTTAAAGGGAAGGAGAGGAGCTGATTGGATTGGATGCTGTTCTTAAAGGGAAGGAGAGGAGCTGATTGGATTGCGTACGTCTTAAAGGGAAGGAGAGGAGCTGATTGGATTGGACGCTGTTCTTAAAGGGAAGGAGAGGAGCTGATTGGATTGGACGCTGTTCTTAAAGGGAAGGAGAGGAGCTGATTGGATTGCGTACGTCTTAAAGGGAAGCAGAGGAGCTGATTGGATTGGACGCTGTTCTTAAAGGGAAGGAAAGGAGCTGATTGGATTGGACGCTGTTCTTAAAGGGAAGGAGAGGAGCTGATTGGATTGGACACCGTTCTTAAAGGGAAGGAGAGGAGCTGATTGGATTGGATGCTGTTCTTAAGGGGATGGAGAGGAGCTGATTGGATTGGACGCTGTTCTTAAAGAGAAGGAGAGGAGCTGATTGGATTGGACGCTGTTCTTAAAGGGGTGGAGAGAAGCTGATTGGATTGCGTACATCTTAAAGGGAAGGAGAGGAGCTGAATGGATTGCGTATGTCTTAAAGGGAAGGAGAGGAGCTGATTGGATTGGATGCTGTTCTTAAAGGGAAGGAGAGGAGCTGATTGGATGTCATACGTCTTAAAGTGAAGGAGAGGAGCTGATTGGATTGGATGCGGTTCTTAAAGGGAAGGAGAGGAGCTGATTGGATTGGACGCTGTTCTTAAGGGGATGGAGAGGAGCTGATTGGATTGGACGCTGTTCTTAAAGAGAAGCAGAGGAGCTGATTGGATTGGACGCTGTTCTTAAAGGGAAGGAGAGGAGCTGATTGGATTGGACGCTGTTCTTAAAGGGAAGGAGAGGAGCTGATTGGATTGGACGCTGTTGTAAAAGGGACGGAGAGGATCTTATTGGATTGGACGCTGTTCTTAAAGGGAAGGAGAGGAACTGATTGGATTGGACGCTGTTCTTAAAGGGAAGGAGAGGAGCTGATTGGATTGCACACTGTTCTTAAAGGGAAGGAGAGGAGCTGATTGGACTGGAGACTGTTCTTAAGGGGACGGAGAGGAGCTGATTGGATTGGACGCTGTTCTTAAAGAGAAGGAAAGGAGCTGATTGGATTGCGTATGTCTTAAAGGGAAGGAGAGGAGCTGATTGGATTGGACGCTGTTCTTAAAGGGAAGGAGAGGAGCTGATTGGATTGGATGCTGTTCTTAAAGGGAAGGAGAGGAGCTGATTGGATTGCGTAAGTCTTAAAGGGAAGGAGAGGAGCTGATTGGATTGGACGCTGTTCTTAAAGGGAAGGAGAGGAGCTGATTGGATTGGACGCTGTTCTTAAAGGGAAGGAGAGGAGCTGATTGGATTGCGTACGTCTTAAAGGGAAGGAGAGGAGCTGATTGGATTGGACGCTGTTCTTAAAGGGAAGGAGAGGAGCTGATTGGATTGGACGCTGTTCTTAAAGGGAAGGAGAGGAGCTGATTGGATTGGACACCGTTCTTAAAGGGAAGGAGAGGAGCTGATTGGATTGGATGCTGTTCTTAAGGGGATGGAGAGGAGCTGATTGGATTGGACGCTGTTCTTAAAGAGAAGGAGAGGAGCTGATTGGATTGGACGCTGTTCTTAAAGGGGTGGAGAGAAGCTGATTTGATTGCGTATGTCTTAAAGGGAAGGAGAGGAGCTGATTGGATTGGACGCTGTTCTTAAAGGGAAGGAGAGGAGCTGATTGGATTGGATGTTGTTCTTAAAGGGAAGGAGAGGAGCTGATTGGATTGGACGCTGTTCTTAAAGGGGTGGAGAGAAGCTGATTGGATTGCGTACATCTTAAAGGGAAGGAGAGGAGCTGATTGGATTGGACGATGTTCTTAAAGGGGTGGAGAGGAGCTGATTGGATTGGACGCTGTTCTTAAAGGGGTGGAGAGAAGCTGATTGGATTGCATACATCTCAAAGGGAAGGAGAGGAGGTGATGGGATTGCGTACGTCTTAAAGGGAAGGAGAGGAGCTGATTGGATTGGATGCTGTTCTTAAAGGGAAGGAGAGGAGCTGATTGGATGTCATACGTCTTAAAGGGAAGGAGAGGAGCTGATTGGATTGGATGCGGTTCTTAAAGGGAAGGAGAGGAGCTGATTGGATTGAACGCTGTTCTTAAGGGGACGGAGAGGAGCTGATTGGATTGGACGCTGTACTTAAAGAGAAGCAGAGGAGCTGATTGGATTGGATGCTGTTCTTAAAGGGAAGGAGAGGAGCTGATTGGATTGGACGCTGTTCTTAAAGGGAAGGAGAGGAGCTGATTGGATTGGACGCTGTTCTTAAAGGGAAGGAGAGGAGCTGATTGGATTGGATGCTGTTCTTAAAGGGGTGGAGAGGAGCTGATTGGATTGGACGCTGTTCTTAAAGGGGTGGAGAGAAGCTGATTGGATTGCATACATCTTAAAGGGAAGGAGAGGAGGTGATGGGATTGCGTACGTCTTAAAGGGAAGGAGAGGAGCTGATTGGATTGGACGCTGTTCTTAAAGGGAAGTAGAGGAGCTGATTGGATTGGACGCTGTTCTTAAAGAGAAGCAGAGGAGCTGATTGGATTGGACGCTGTTCTTAAAGGGAAGGAGAGGAGCTGATTGGACTGGAGACTGTTCTTAAGGGGACGGAGAGGAGCTGATTGGATTGGACGCTGTTCTTAAAGAGAAGGAAAGGAGCTGATTGGATTGCGTATGTCTTAAAGGGAAGGAGAGGAGCTGATTGGATTGGACGCTGTTCTTAAAGGGAAGGAGAGGAGCTGATTGGATTGGATGCTGTTCTTAAAGGGAAGGAGAGGAGCTGATTGGATTGGACGCTTTTCTTAAAGGGAAGGAGAGGAGCTGATTGGATTGCGTACGTCTTAAAGGAAGGAGAGGAGCTGATTGGATTGGACGCTGTTCTTAAAGGGAAGGAGAGGAGCTGATTGGATTGGACGCTTTTCTTAAAGGGAAGGAGAGGAGCTGATTGGATTGCGTACGTCTTAAAGGGAAGGAGAGGAGCTGATTGGATTGGACGCTGTTCTTAAAGGGAAGGAGAGGAGCTGATTGGATTGGACGCTGTTCTTAAAGGGAAGGAGAGGAGCTGATTGGATTGGACACCGTTCTTAAAGGGAAGGAGAGGAGCTGATTGGATTGGACGCTGTTCTTAAGGGGATGGAGAGGAGCTGATTGGATTGGACGCTGTTCTTAAAGAGAAGGAGAGGAGCTGATTGGATTGGACGCTGTTCTTAAAGGGGTGGAGAGAAGCTGATTGGATTGCGTATGTCTTAAAGGGAAGGAGAGGAGCTGATTGGATTGGACGCTGTTCTTAAAGGGAAGGAGAGGAGCTAATTGGATTGGATGTTGTTCTTAAAGGGAAGGAGAGGAGCTGATTGGATTGGACGCTGTTCTTAAAGGGGTGGAGAGAAGCTGATTGGATTGCGTACATCTTAAAGGGAAGGAGAGGAGCTGATTGGATTGGACGCTGTTCTTAAAGGGGTGGAGAGGAGCTGATTGGATTGGACGCTGTTCTTAAAGGGATGGAGAGAAGCTGATTGGATTGCATACATCTTAAAGGGAAGGAGAGGAGGTGATGGGATTGCGTACGTCTTAAAGGGAAGGAGAGGAGCTGATTGGATTGGACGCTGTTCTTAAAGGGAAGGAGAGGAGCTGATTGGATGTCATACGTCTTAAAGGGAAGGAGAGGAGCTGATTGGATTGGATGCGGTTCTTAAAGGGAAGGAGAGGAGCTGATTGGATTGAACGCTGTTCTTAAGGGGACGGAGAGGAGCTGATTGGATTGGACGCTGTTCTTAAAGAGAAGCAGAGGAGCTGATTGGATTGGATGCTGTTCTTAAAGGGAAGGAGAGGAGCTGATTGGATTGGACGCTGTTCTTAAAGGGAAGGAGAGGAGCTGATTGGATTGGATGTTGTTCTTAAAGGGAAGGAGAGGAGCTGATTGGATTGGACGCTGTTCTTAAAGGGGTGGAGAGAAGCTGATTGGATTGCGTACATCTTAAAGGGAAGGAGAGGAGCTGATTGGATTGGACGCTGTTCTTAAAGGGGTGGAGAGGAGCTGATTGGATTGGACGCTGTTCTTAAAGGGGTGGAGAGAAGCTGATTGGATTGCATACATCTTAAAGGGAAGGAGAGGAGGTGATGGGATTGCGTACGTCTTAAAGGGAAGGAGAGGAGCTGATTGGATTGGACGCTGTTCTTAAAGGGAAGGAGAGGAGCTTATTGGATGTCATACGTCTTAAAGGGAAGGAGAGGAGCTGATTGGATTGGATGCGGTTCTTAAAGGGAAGGAGAGGAGCTGATTGGATTGGACGCTGTTCTTAAGGGGACGGAGAGGAGCTGATTGGATTGGATGCTGTTCTTAAAGAGAAGCAGAGGAGCTGATTGGATTGGATGCTGTTCTTAAAGGGAAGGAGAGGAGCTGATTGGATTGGACGCTGTTCTTAAAGGGAAGGAGAGGAGCTGATTGGATTGGATGTTGTTCTTAAAGGGAAGGAGAGGAGCTGATTGGATTGGATGCTGTTCTTAAAGGGAACGAGAGGAGCTGATTGGATTGCGTACATCTTAAAGGGAAGGAGAGGAGCTGATTGGATTGGACGCTGTTCTTAAGGGGACGGAGAGGAGCTGATTGGATTGGACGCTGTTCTTAAAGGGAAGAAGAGGAGCTGATTGGATTGGATGCGGTTCTTAAAGGGAAGGAGAGGAGCTGATTGGATTGGACGCTGTTCTTAAAGGGAAGGAGAGGAGCTGATTGGATTGCATACGTCTTAAAGGGAAGGAGAGGAGCTGATTGGATTGGACGCTGTTCTTAAGGGGACAGAGAGGAGCTGATTGGATTGGACGTTGTTCTTAAAGGGAAGGAGAGGAGCTGATTGGATTGGATGCTGTTCTTAAAGGGAAGGAGAGGAGCTGATTGGATTGGATGCTGTTCTTAAAGGGAAGGAGAGGAGCTGATTGGATTGCGTACGTCTTAAAGGGAAGGAGAGGAGCTGATTGGATTGGATGCTGTTCTTAAGGGGACGGAGAGGAGCTGATTGGATTGGACGCTGTTCTTAAAGAGAAGGAGAGGAGCTATTTGGATTGCGTACATCTTAAAGGGAAGGAGAGGAGCTGATTGGATTGGACGCTGTTCTTAAGGGGAAGGAGAGGAGCTGATTGGATTGGACGCTGTTCTTAAAGGGGTGAAGAGGAGCTGATTGGATTGCATATGTCTTAAAGGGAAGGAGAGGAGCTGATAGGATTGCGTATGTCTTAAAGGGAAGGAGAGGAGCTGATGGGATTGCGTACGTCTTAAAGGGAAGGAGAGGAGCTGATTGGATTGGATGCTGTTCTTAAGGGGACGGAGAGGAGCTGATTGGATTGGACGCTGTTCTTAAAGAGAAGGAGAGGAGCTATTTGGATTGCGTACATCTTAAAGGGAAGGAGAGGAGCTGATTGGATTGGACGCTGTTCTTAAGGGGAAGGAGAGGAGCTGATTGGATTGGACGCTGTTCTTAAAGGGGTGAAGAGGAGCTGATTGGATTGCATATGTCTTAAAGGGAAGGAGAGGAGCTGATAGGATTGCGTATGTCTTAAAGGGAAGGAGAGGAGCTGATGGGATTGCGTACGTCTTAAAGGGAAAGAGAGGAGCTGATTGGATTGGACGCTGTTCTTAAAGGGAAGGAGAGGAGCTGATTGGATTGGATGCTGTTCTTAAAGGGAAGGAGAGGAGCTGATTGGATTGGACGCTGTTCTTAAAGGGAAGAAGAGGAGCTGATTGGATTGGATGCGGTTCTTAAAGGGAAGGAGAGGAGCTGATTGGATTGGACGCTGTTCTTAAAGGGAAGGAGAGGAGCTGATTGGATTGCGTACGTCTTAAAGGGAAGGAGAGGAGCTGATTGGATTGGACGCTGTTCTTAAGGGGACAGAGAGGAGCTGATTGGATTGGACGTTGTTCTTAAAGGGAAGGAGAGGAGCTGATTGGATTGGATGCTGTTCTTAAAGGGAAGGAGAGGAGCTGATTGGATTGGATGCTGTTCTTAAAGGGAAGGAGAGGAGCTGATTGGATTGCGTACGTCTTAAAGGGAAGGAGAGGAGCTGATTGGATTGGATGTTGTTCTTAAGGGGACGGAGAGGAGCTGATTGGATTGGACGCTGTTATTAAAGAGAAGGAGAGGAGCTATTTGGATTGCGTACATCTTAAAGGGAAGGAGAGGAGCTGATTGGATTGGACGCTGTTCTTAAGGGGAAGGAGAGGAGCTGATTGGATTGGACGCTGTTCTTAAAGGGGTGAAGAGGAGCTGATTGGATTGCATATGTCTTAAAGGGAAGGAGAGGAGCTGATAGGATTGCGTATGTCTTAAAGGGAAGGAGAGGAGCTGATGGGATTGCGTACGTCTTAAAGGGAAAGAGAGGAGCTGATTGGATTGGACGCTGTTCTTAAAGGGAAGGAGAGGAGCTGATTGGATTGGATGCTGTTCTTAAAGGGAAGGAGAGGAGCTGATTGGATTGGATGCTGTTCTTAAAGGGTAGGAGAGGAGCTGATTGGATTGGACGCTGTTCTTAAAGAGAAGGAGAGGAGCTGATTGGATGTCGTACGTCTTAAAGGGAAGAAGAGGAGCTGATTGGATTGGACGCTGTTCTTAAAGGGAAGGAGAGGAGCTGATTGGATTGGATGCTGTTCTTAAAGGGACGAAGAGGAGCTGATTGGATCGCGGAGCTGATTTTCACATTGCTCTGTACATCAGGTCACAAAGAGGCGAAACGATGAACACTGTGTCTTTGTTTATTTGAGTTTATTATCAGAATATTTAATTGTTCATGGGAACAAAATAGCATCAGAATATTTTGTGTAATTGATCATCACTGTCTGATTGTCTGAATGTAATAATACTGTAATAGCCACCTTACTGCAGCTACAGATGTGCAACATTTTAGTAGTAAAGTGTGCAGGAAACAAGCGTATATTCAAAAGTACGTAGGTGACCAGATATTTAGAAACGAGCCCCATGCGGTTGGAGTGGGATGAGCTCTGAAACCTGATCAGCGGGGTTGGTCTGGCAGCGCGGTGGGGGATCTGAGGGAGCGTGTCCTGCAGGGACAGTGAGCCTGGGTGAGACTCGCCATCCGCTGACAGCCTTCAGCACACACACTGTGTCCGGCCTGGGCTCGGGTCGTGTCCTGTTACGCATGAGTTCTACACCTTCTCCCTTTGTGGTTTCTCTTTCCTCAGTGTGAATGTGTTCGTTATGAGTCAACCGTTTTCACTGCATCCACTCAGTAAACAATGGGCGGTTTGTTGTTCTTTCTCTCGTTTGTTCTGCACTGTTCATGCTTGATAAAAATCACCGCACCACCCCCACCAACACACACACACACAAACACGCACCTTTCATTGTGCTTACATGTATTACACACTAATTATGTTGCTTTAACCCCGGGTTGTCAGAGAGTTGCGGTCCCAGAGGGCCGCTGTCCTCTTTACTCTTCTCTCAGGTGCTAATTAGCAGCTACAGCGACCCAGGTGTGTAAACGAAGGTGTGTATCTCAGGGGTGTACCCACAGCATGAGGCGTCCCTGACTCAGTTTTGGCCTTTAACAAGTGCCAGACTTGAGCTACAACTAACAATCAGTTTGTCATTTTGATTACTTTTTCACTTAATTAGCATAATAACTCATTTTAAAAGCCCTGTGATGACCTGGCGACTTGTCCAGGGTGTACCCCGCCTTTCACCCGTAGTCAGCTGGGATAGGCTCCAGCTCGCCTGCGACCCTATAGAACAGGATAAAGCGGCTACAGATAATGAGATGAGATGAGATGAGAAGAACTCATTTTAAATGTACAACAAATCTGACGCTTTAATGTTACAAGAAAACCGACAGTGCTCCAGGGATCATCGATATTTTTAACGATTACAAACTCCAACAGGAAGGAGCTCTTTAGAGCTTTAAAACTGGAAAATGTTAACAGTTTGTACGGATTTTAAACATTTTCAATGTCAAATGAAATAATAATGAACTCAGTTTCTCAACGCATCTCAGTCTGTCATTTTGCAAACCTACACTCACTTTATTAGGAACACCCCTACATTCACCCACCTGCTGTTTTGTTTTCTGCAGTTCTCTCTAAGCAGACGATCGCTTGATGCGTCAAATCACGCAGACACAAATCAAGAGCTTCAGTTCGCAACGTTCACAAGGTTCAAACATCAGAACGGGAAAAATTGTGATCTCACAGTGAAGCGTGACTTTACTTCACTGTGGTATGGGTGTCGAGTGAGTGAGAGACAGTTCTGCGGGTGGAAAAAACAAACAAATGGACAGATTCAAGGTGGTTCGAGATTTTTTTTTTTGTTAGGAAGGATATAGTAACTGGGGCGGCATGGTGGTGTAGTGGTTAGCGCTGTTGCCTCACAGCAAGAAGGTCCGGGTTCGAGCCCCGTGGCCGGCGAGGGCCTTTCTGTGTGGAGTTTGCATGTTCTCCCTGTGTCTGCTTGGGTTTCCTCCGGGTGCTCCGGTTTCCCCCACAGTCCAAAGACATGCAGGTTAGGTTAACTGGTGACTCTAAATTGAGCGTAGGTGTGAATGTGAGTGTGAATGGTTGTCTGTGTCTATGTGTCAGCCCTGTGATGACCTGGCGACTTGTCCAGGGTGTACCCCGCCTTTCGCCCGTAGTCAGCTGGGATAGGCTCCAGCTCGCCTGCGACCCTGTAGAACAGGATAAAGCGGCTAGAGATAATGAGATGAGATGGGATATAATCACTCTTTACAACCGTGGTGAGCAGGAAAGCATCTCAGCATGCAACAGGAGAAAGAAGAACACGTTGGGTTCCACTCCTGGAGCCAAGAACATGGCTCTGAGAAGCAAGAATGAGTTCCTATTAAAGTGGCCAGTGAGTGTGTACACATCATGTCATAGACACGTCTTCAAGTAGCTTTAAGATATGCACTTTTTTTTTTTAATATAACTGCAAAAAGGCGTGTCCAGCTCCAGGAATGATTCTGACCCGATCACGCCGTCACATCAGGTGCCGTTCTGAACGTCTTGTTGTTCACAAAATGAAGTCTCTCGTCCATATTAGACTTTACTCCAGAGCCAACAGTATTCTTCATGCCATTCTGTGAGCTTCAGACTCGGTCTTTGGGTCGAGAACACCGGCACAATGAGGCCTGGCATCTAATCCGGATGTCTGGTTCAGGTGGTGAATCCATTTGAAAGCGTTTTTCATATGCATGAATAGCACAACGCCGCAAACAAAGCCTGCTTGGACGGAGCCCAAAGCAATCCGACGCCGCGTCAATCAATTTTCGCAACTTAAAATTGAGACCTGATGATTAAGTTACCCAAGCAAACGGGCCTCTTTACTGTCAAGCGATCCGGGGAAATCTGATCCGAAAACAAAGCCAATAATGCCTGTTTTGAACCTACTGCTTTTCAGCAAGTGTCACAATCAGGAATGGAAAATCCCACAAGGCTGCAAATCAAGCTGGACACTCAGATAACGAGGGCAGGGTGGTGCTTAGGGACGAACAAAAGTCAGTAAATTAATTGGAGACAAAGCAGCTCGATAGTGCGGATGCTCCAGTAGACACGGGTCAGAACTGTCGCTCCATACCACCAGAACATTTTCTCATGGCTTTAATATTATTATATTACACACTGACAGGACACACAGAGTTTTCAGTGCTTCGAGTTCCTTTTCAAACTTTAACCAACTCATTTCACAGAACATTAAACAGTGTGTCGGATCGGATCAGAGGAGTTTACACCGGGTCGGGGTTTAACCATCACCAAAGTTGTTTATCCAGCAGAAGAAAAGAGAAAATACAACAATCGGTAAATTTACATTCCTGACTCGTGTTACAAAAGTTCATAATTATTACATCATTCATATTATACCGAAGAAGAATATAATAAGCAGGGAATAAACAGGAAGTTGATGATTTTCCTATAACAGCATGTCCCGAGTGTTTTATTCCTCTGATACTGTAACAATCCACGAACGCTAATGATTTCTTATTTATTTATTTAAGAACACAGTGTATTTTTGTCCTTTTGTAGCTACATGTAATGTTGTGGAAAGTCTGAGAAATGAGTTAGTTCCTGTTATCTATCATTCCCTCACCAGCTTCTCTCCAAGACTCTTTACTTTCATATTAAATAAACGTCTTCTTGCAGAAAACATCACCAGATCAAGGGTTTACAGGAGCAGCGCTATAGTATAGTAATAATAATAATAGAAGAAACCTTTATTTGTCACATGCACACTTCAAGCACAGTGAAATTCATCCTCTGCATTAAACCCATCTGAAGCAGTGAACACACACATGCACACGCACCCAGAGCAGTGGGCAGCCACACCAGAGCACCTGGGGAGCAGTCAGGGGTTCGGTACCTTGCTCAAGGGCACCTCAGCCCAAGGCCACCTCACGTCAACCTAACTGCATGTCTTTGGACTGTAGGGGAAACCGGAGGAAACCCAGGTAGACACGAGGAGAACATGCAAACTCCACACAGAAAGGCCCTCACCGGCTCCTGGGTTCGAACACAAAACCTTCTTGCTGTGAGGCGACCATGCTAACCACTATACCACTATATTGGGACTGAAACAGATAAAGGACGCATAAGACACATGAAGCGCATTCACTGATGAGGTCGAGATACCGCATTCTGATACAGTGAAGAAAAATAAAATCTAAAAGTCGATGGTTCGGAGATGAACCAGGTTTATTTATATTACTTTATGTGAAAGGACACTGACTGGGACTAAAACTGAGCAAAAATATTTACTGTAGGTGTTTTTTTTTTTCCTGAGTGAGTTCATGATTTGATAATAACACCCTAATAACACTATAATAATAATAATAATAATAATAATAATAATAATAATAATAATAATAATAAAGACAGGAGTAAACAGTCCTGGTTGTGTTTCTTCATCCCACCTTTCCGTTTTCATTCAGCTGGTTTTCATCTTTAATTATTTATGGCTGATGAATGTGAGGAAGATTAGCAGTAATTACTGAGCTCAGTATCTCATACAAAACATTCTACAACAACAACAGCATTACAAAATAAGCATGTTGACTTTTGACTTAAGCCTAAATGTTGAAACTTGTTCCTGGGTAAAGTTTGGGCCGTTTCGGTTTCCAAGCAGAGTATATGTTCGAATCCCAAACCTCCCCCATCCGGACCCAGGCGCACTGAGTACAGCAGGGTGGAGTTCATGACCAGGTCCAGGTGATCCTGGGTGGTGCTTTAACATATTACACTGCATTCCTCCAGGGCTTCGTCACTCCCTCCTACACCCTGCTGAGTGCACGCACTGTGAGTTGGGGATTGAACCACCGCGGGAATAAAACCGACCGACTCGGTGAAAGAAACTTACCGAAGAAAGGCGGAAGGTGGGAAACTGCGTCGAGGAAGGGTCGAGTCTCCACCTGTTTGTCGGCAGGGAGCTGCCTGAACTGGTGCTCCATCAGCAGAGCCATGACGAGAGAGAGAGAGAGAGAATATGAATGTAAAAGGTGTGAAACCCGCACTGAGCTCGCGCCACTTCCCCGCACCGATTATTCGACTTCCTTCTGTGTTTAAACCGAACCGAATCGAACCGGACCCAGCAGCCACTGGCAGCTCCCCGATTATTTCAGGCAGCAGCAGATTTTATTAAACAGGTGAACAACTGGAGAGCCAATCAGGGTAAAGGGGGCGGGGCGATGAGTGCAGTTTTACCTGTTCCACAGTATCCTCATACTCTCAACTGTTTTAACCCTTTGAGGCAAAACTATGCACACCCCTTCTAATGCACAACATGGGTCAGAAATGACCCGCATTCATTTTCCAGGTTATTTCATGCTGACTGAGTTTTTCTTTGCTCTACCTTTTGAAATCAATTTATTTTATGATTGAATATTCCAAGTATTCTTTAAATATCTTGTTTTTAATTACCACAAATCATTAATTTAATTTTTTCTTTCCTACTTTATGAACAAAAATACTTTTTATATTACTACACATAAGTGTGATTTAAAATTAAATGTCTTAATACTATAATAATAATTTGTTTCAAGTAATTACTTTAGCAGTGAATGGGGCCAGTTATTTATTTATTAACTATGTAGTTAGGTAAGCCAACTACAATAAAATTAGCTAACTAAAGTAGAATATGTCAACAGCTCGGTAGCTAATAGTAATTACTGTAACTTTCTGACAAGTAATCTACTCACTCTCAAGGGAACCTAAACATCATCAATTTTTTTCTAAGGTAATGTTAGAACAATTGAAAAACATTACTTGCATGTATTAGATGGGCAAAGGGCGCCGTGCTGAGCTGTGAAATGTCTGACACAAGCACAATTCACAGTTCCCACCAAACGCTGTAGTAAATGCATGCGGGTCGGTTCTGACCCATGTGTGTAAACTTGATGTAGAATTACAAAAGCTGTGCTTGTTCATAACTTAAGAAAGGAAAAATAAAAATGATGATTTGTGCTAAACAAAAACAAGATATTGACTGCATATTTGGAAAAGTAAATGACAAAATGAATTTATTTCAAAAGTAGATCACAGAAACACTCAGCCATACATGAAATAACCTGGAAAATGAATGCAGGTCGTTTTTGACCCATGTTGTGCATTAGAAGGGTAGTGATACAAAAAGGGTTTTTATTCAAAAAGTAAGAAAGGAAAAAATAAAATAAGGATGTATGATGATCAAAAACAAGTTAATTGAGGAATACCTTGAATACTGAATGATTGAATTAATTTATTGCAAAGATATAGAAGGTAAAAACTCAGCTGGGCCACTTTTGACCCATGTTTTGCATCAAAGGGTTAAAGGGGTTTAAAGCTACACCGCCTTTAGAGTTCTCAAATTTACGCCATAAAAAGAATTTTCCCCGACACCCGGTTCTTTTTGTTTCATGACCGAAAGCGACTGAATTCGAATCACAGACTTCCAATTTTATTCTTTTTTTAAAAATAGAACAATTAATGAATTTATAGCCACATGGCCCTAAATTCTCCGCTGTTATTTCTTGCTTCACCGTGACGCAATACAAGAGACTCCGTCATGCATCATGTAGTGGGCTGTCCCCATTTGCGCAAGGCATTGTGGGATACAAATTTGAACCAGGAGAGAAAAATGGAGGACGTGAGTGTGCGAATGAAATGTGAAAGACCGATGGAAAGCGAAAAGAAAAGATGTTACATTATATACGTAGGATAATATATATCGGCGCTCAGCGAGCACTTCGGTGTGATCAGCTGTTCATTTAGCGACAGAATGATGGAACTGTCAGTGCACGCTCAAAGGGAAACCTGTAGATGGCAGTAATGCGACACTGTAGATGCCAGCTGCCGTAAAACCCAAATGAAGAAGAAGGTAAACCTGTGCATGCGCACACGGACTTCCTCTGTCTGCTTGACTGCGCCAAACGAGCGATTTCATGCACATTATTTGCTTTAATTTAATTGCTTTAATGTTTTTTAAATAAACATAAATCACAACGACCACATTTCAGACGGAACTAAATTCCACCGGTTCACCACTTTTCATTTACTTTCAAAAGCTTCACCACTTTTCATTCACTTTCCCAGGTAAAGACTGGACCTTGATGGTTCTACTCCAGTGACTTTCCTTTTCAGGCACTGTAAGATCCATGGGTCTTGTCAGTTATATTACTGCATCAACATTGTTTTATTACCAATTTTAAATTATAAATGATGATGTCAACCACCTTCTTATATTTCCACTTCTTATGTAGAGCACTGTCTCACTCCAAAACCCTTCCATAAAGCCCACATGTTCATATCTCATTGTCCCATATTTACAAAGTCATTCATTTCCTGTGTGAGATAGATAGCGTCTCTTGATGGCGGTCTGTCTTGAGCAGTGGGGCATCAGAATAAAGTTGAAATCTGGGCAATTTTATGATAACGAGCTAAGACATGGTTTGGTGGCAACGACAGACTGTAAAAATAGATGGACAAAGCCTCTGTGATGTCACTCACAGGATTTCTGAAGAGCAGGTTTGAAGCCCAAATAAGGAGGGTATGGGCGTCGCCATCTTGGCAGCACCTGACTCCGCCCAACTCCTGGTTAGACCATAAATGGAGAAAGGGGCGGGAATAGTGAAGCTTGGCCGCTGGAATTGTACGGCTTTAACATGCCTACTAACCTCCAAGCTAACAAGCTAGCTATGCAAGCTACTGGCTAAACTAAAAGAAGCTGCTCCACAAGCTACAGACCGTAACCACAGCGGCCGGTTTACAAAAAAAAAAAATCACCAGCTCCATACATTATTTACATAAATCCATGACCTGCAGTGAATTTGGCTGGCCTTCTGAGGTAAGTTCTGAGCTAAGTTCTGAGGTACTGCAAGCTAGTGGCTAACAAAATGACAAACCCAGTTGTCACTCAAATCGGCCCCACCCCTAATTATGCATAAATGTATGGCTCGATATAATTTAAACTGTTGAATTATATAAAATTCACCCCCCAGTACAGTTGTCATGAAGAGGGAAACTAGCTATAGAGACCAAAACTGTTTTTTTTTGTACCGGACTGTGAACATGTTTGTTTTCGCTGTAAAGTTGGGCATTTTAACATGGGGGTCGATGGGAATTGACTCGCTTTTGGAGGCAGCCTC
This sequence comes from Neoarius graeffei, assembly GCF_027579695.1. NCBI lineage: Eukaryota > Metazoa > Chordata > Actinopteri > Siluriformes > Ariidae > Neoarius > Neoarius graeffei. The sequence continues at coordinate 4,249,944 of NC_083592.1, read as the reverse complement.
AAGTGGCCATTCGAGCAACTGCAGATTTTAGCACTTCACATTGGCTTCACTTTTCAGGAGCCGAAGTTGCAGTTTGGTGGCAATCAGTCGGAATTTAGAAATGCTCTGCTCTAAAGAATCCCAGAGAACACAGTGGTGTAAATTTTGGTTCCATTCAAACCGGTCCCTGTTTGTCCCTGTACAGGACATTAAAAAATACATGGAGCAAGATGTTGGAAGCTGTCAGTGTTTCAAGTGAGTTGGTGAAGTTCTTCATATATTTTGTGAAAAACAGGAATGAATTGAATGCTAACTAGTGCCACAGCATGCAAAAGCGTGTTGGCTATTTATTTAAATGTAACTTGAATGATGCTGTTGAACGGGAGGTATTACGAGATGAGAAGTGGATGTTGGATATGTTAAAATGGAAGCAGCTTCATCACGTCACAAAGTGTCCACAAACTCACCTGCGTCGTTGGCTGGGCAGCGGGAGTGAATTTTGATTGTGAATGTAGGGTCACAGCTTCAGTGTCCAGCTTTGCTCCTGAGCTCCGGTGACTGTCTGTGTGGAGTTTTCCACGGTCTCCTCATGTCTGTGCAGGTTTCCTCCAGGTTCTCCGGTTTCCTCCTGAAAATAATGTGGTAAATGGATTGGTGGGCTAAATTGCCCCTTGGTGTGAATGAGTGTGTGGTGTATTCCCTCTGATTATTGTGTTCTTTGCAACGTTATATACTAATCTACTACATATTTATGTCAGGTACAAGGTGTAGGCGGATGTAAGTGCAGAAGTACTAATCAGTTTAATAATAACAGTGCAAGGTATATATACAGTGATCAAATACACATAGGCAAACAATCCAAAACGGCAGGCAAAATCCAAAACGTGAAACAACCAAAGGTTCAGGTGAGGTGCAAACAGGATATCAGAGACGAATCGAGAACAGGAACGAGAAACAGGCACAGGAATCAGGAAATCAGGAATACGGATAGAAAGGCTCAGTAATGCGTACTAACATATCATAATTCTTCACACTGATTGTGCATCAGCACAGTCCTTAAATAGCTGCACACATACAGTAGTTCCTTACTTGAGTTCAGGTGCACATCGTTAATGGCACGCATGCTGGAGTCCACTCGGCGAGCGCGCAGCCCAAGGCGCGCCTTCAGGTGCACGTGCCACAGTGCGCAGGACTGACAATTTACACTTTTCACATCAGCCTAAAGTTTTAGTCCTCTGCCATCTGTTAGCCATAATACATAAATTACCAGTGACTGATTTATGATATCATTTTAAATCAAATAAACTCACTCAAAGAATAATATAACACAGTAATCCCATCTGACAGCCATTTAATGATCACCAGCACTATACCCACCACCACAGCCTCAACTCTCTCCATTCTGGAGAGGGACATCAATAAAATTTTTAAAAAGCTGAATCCCCGTAAAGCAGCAGGTCCCGATTCAGTCTCACCATCCACCCTGAAGCACTGTACTGATCAGCTGTCTCCGGTGTTCATAGACATCTTCAACACCTCACTGGAGACATGCCATGTGCCAGCCTGCTTCAAGGCCTCCACCATTATCCCCATCCCCAAAAAGCCAAGGATCACAGGATTAAATGACTATAGACCCATCGCCCTGACTTCTGTGATTATGAAATCCTTCGAGCGCCTTGTGCTCCACCTTAAAGCCATCACTGACCTGCTCTGGGACCAATTGCAGTTTGCCTACAGACCCAACAGATCTGCAGATGATGCTGTCAACATGGCTCTCTGTTTCATCCTCCAGCATCTGGACTCCCCAGGAACCTACACTAGGACCCTGTTTGTGGATTTCAGGTCCGCCTTCGACACCATCATCCTGGCTCTTCTGCAGGACAAGCTCTCGCAGTTGAGCGTGCCTGACTCCACCTGCAGGTGGATCACTGACTTCCTGTCTGACAGGAAGCAGCACATGAAGCTGGGGAAACATGTCTCTGACTCCCAAACCATTAGCACCGGATCCCCCCCGAAGGCTGCGTCCTCGCTCCTCTGCACCAGCAGCTGCACCTCCAGTCATCAGTCTGTCGAGCTCCTGAAGTTTTCAGATGACACCACCCTCACTGGATTCATCTCTGATGAGGAGGAGTCTGCCTACAGGTGGGAGATTGACTATCTGGCGTCCTGGTGCAGGCAGAACAACTTGGAGCTCAATGCTGTAAAGACAGTGGAGATGATTGTAGACTTCAGGAGGAGCTCTGCCACATCCTCCCTCCCCCATGACCCTGTTTGACTCCCCAGTATCCTCTGTGGAGTATTTCTGCTTCCTGGGCACTATAATCACACAGGACCTTATGTGGGAGACGAACACCTGCTCTCTCACCAAGAAAGCCCAGCAGAGGATGTTCTTCCTGCAACAGTTGAAGAAGTTTGATCTGCCAAAGACAATGATGGTGCACTTTTACACCACCATCATCGAGTCCATCCTCACCTCCTCCATCACCGTCTGGTATGCTGCTGCCACTGCCAAGGACAAGGGCAGACTGCAGCGCATCATTCACTCTGCTGAGAGGACAATCGGCTGCGATCTTCCATCTCTTCAGGACCCGTAGGAGTCCAGGACCCTAAGGAGAGCAGAAAGGATCGTGGCCGACCCCTCTCACCCCTGGGACACACTTTTTGTATCACTCCCTCTGGGAGGAGGCTGCGGTCCATTAGAACCAAAACCTCACACCTTAAGGCCAGCTTTTTCCCCACTGCAGCTGCCTCATCAATAAGGCTCGAGACCCCACTGACTCTAAACTCTAAACTCACACTTCCAGTCTGTGACATTAACGCACTTCCATTTTGCACATTTCATGGATGATTATTAAAACCCGTGACACAGGACGTGACGTGACATATTATCACTCATGGTCACCTCCCCATCCCGTCACAGATCAGAATAATTGTCATGGACATATTATCGCTCACGGACATTGAACTCTTGTCACGTCCCATCCTGGGGGATCTTACCTTATCTGTCCTGTCCTATCCTGGGGGATCTTACCTTAGCTGTCCTGTCCTGTCCTGGGGGATCTTACCTTAGCTGTCCTGTCCTGTCCTGGGGGATCTTACCTTAGCTGTCCTGTCACATGTCATGGTATAGTTTGGATAACATACTCTAGTTAGTTAAGAATAATCAAAAGAAAGAAAAGAAATAAACAAATTAGTGTGTATGTGTTAATATTTATTTCTTATGACATGAGAAGAAGAAATGACAAGTCAACACAATCATTTTTAAATGAATTCTTTATTAATTAATAAATTACATCCCATCACGGACAATAAGGTAGGTGTCTCGTCCCGTCCCGTCCCGTATTGCGGGGAGGTCATTGCCCGGGCGATAATATGTCACGTCCCATTCCGTGTCACGGGTTTTAGCAACAACCCATTTCATGGTCATCTTCACTCTGTGAACTTTTATCGCCCATTCTGGCTCATGCTGTACAGCTCAGCTATTTATCTATTTATTTAACCCATTGCACAGATTCTCTTCTTCATCTCACACATTCATATCATGATTCTTCATCTTTATCATGTGACTTATTTTTGCACATTTTGGACACACTGTATACAGCTTGGACTTCAACTACTCATACACATACTCCTTAAATTATGTCCACTTTTCAACTGTGTTTATTTCAGATTCTTTTTCTTTTTTTATCCTGTGTATACAGCTACTTTTGTCTTTGCTAAATTCTTCTATCTTAACTGTTCAAGCCACCAAAGCAAATTCCCTGTAGGTGAGAATGGATTTGCGATCAACTCAATTCTGATTCTGGTTCTGTTATATACAACATACACAGCACTGTACAAAAGTCTGTCACATGGAAAGAAATGCTGTAGATAAAAAACGGCTTGAAAATAATGAAATGAAATGTTTCAACGTTAAAATATATATACTATAAACATATAGTTCATTATGTTTTCTTTTTTTAATCTGAAAAGTGTGGCACAGTGGTGTAGTGGTTAGCACTGTCGCCTCACAGCAAGAAGTTCCCGGGTTTGAGCCCCGTGGCCGGCGAGGGCCTTTCTGTGCGGAGTTTGCATGTTCTCCCCGTGTCCGCGTGGGTTTCCTCCGGGTGCTCCGGTTTCCCCCACAGTCCAAAGACATGCAGGTTAGGTTAACTGGTGACTCTAAATTGAGCGTAGGTGTGAATGTGAGTGTGAATGGTTGTCTGTGTCTATGTGTCAGCCCTGTGATGACCTGGCGACTTGTCCAGGGTGAACCCCGCCTTTCGCCCGTAGTCAGCTGGGATAGGCTGCAGCTTGCCTGCGACCCTGTAGAACAGGATAAAGCGGCTACAGATAATGAGATGAGTTAATGAGATGAGAATCTGAAAAGTGCTCTCTATTGGAATGTTCTGCTCAGATGCAAACATTTGATGTCGTGCTGGAAAAAAAAGAACGTTTGGAACTCTAAAATGTTTTTTACTCGATAATGTAGAAATATATAACAAAGTTTGACTGAAAAAAGAATAGGGTGCTAAAACTTTCCCACAGTGCTGTGTGTATGTATTAAGATGAGAGCAGGTCGGGGCGGTTTGAGCCTCACTGCGCGCGCCGTAGCGTAACCAGGAAGTTCACTCGGTAACCAGGAGAAACAGGAAGTGGGTGCTGAGTTTGGATTTGGCCGTTAGTCTGGATGATTCGGAATCATTTTAACGGAACAAATCTGACGAAGGTTCCAGAACCTGCGGCTGAACACTGTGGCGCGGTAAGAAAATAAAAACCTGAGGAACTTCCTCCTGGAGTTTGTTTAGTTAGAGAGAAATAAGTGAAGTTTAACCCGCTGGTGTGCGGTAGAGTTTGTTGAGCTAACAGCCAAGAGCTAACAGCTAACAGCCAAGAGCTAATAGCTAACAGCCAAGAGCTAACAGCCAAGAGCTAACAGCACAGTCAAGAGCTAATAGTTAACAGCTAAGAACTAACAGCACAGTCAAAAGCTAATAGCTAACAGCCAAGAGCTAAGCTAGGTGAGGAGGATGAGAAGATCAGCTCTGGTTGTTTTTTTCCTCATCTCTCACTGACTGTGGTTGGTGTAAACTGTTCATCCGTCCACTCATCCTTCTCCTCATCCATCCACTCATCCATCCACTCATCCTTCTCCTCATCCATCCACTCATCCTTCTCCTCATCCATCCACTCATCCTTCTCCTCATCCATCCACTCATCCTTCTCCTCATCCATCCACTCATCCATCCACTCATCCTTCTCCTCATCCATCCACTCATCCATCTCCTCATCCATCCACTCATCCTTCTCCTCCTGCTGTGCATTTCTTATTCTTGTCTTTCTGTAATCTCAGTCCCATTGACAGCACAGTGAAACGCTCAGTGTCCTGTTTAACTCGCATGTAAACTCTTATCTCAGACATGTTTAGTGATTAAAGTTTACTTCTGTAGTTTTACACTGAAGCTAACAGGCTAATGTAGCTAACAGGTCATGGACCCTAATAGCCACCACTGATAAACAAAATCTCTCCAGATTTAATAATAAGGGCATTTTAGTGTACCCAAGGATACTGTCACGATACATCACTATACAGTGATAACAACATTACAGTAAAGGAATAAAAATAATAATAATAAAAACTCTGAGATGAAACTGAATGGAATGAAAACAGACAGATGAAGGATAAAACTCTAGATCCCCCTCGAGATCAGATTTCTTTGTGACTTTATCTCCAGGTTGAACGATGGCCTTGCCGACCCTTTCCTCTCGCTGGCCGAGGCGGTTCCGTCCTCTGGAGCATCAGCTGCGTCAGAGAGAACAGGAAACGCGGCGTCTCCAGCAGTGGCAGATGCACTCGCAGTATTTTAAACAGCAGCAGATTCGCTGCAGTAAAGAGGCGCACTGGAGCTCGCACGAGTCCTATCAGCAGAGGTAATCACCACGTCAGGAGACGGATCAGGTCTTTAAACCTCCCATTATTTCCACTCTTCATCCTGGCTTTAATGTCACAGATTTTTTTTTTTTAATTGTACACTTTCAACAGAAATCTTTCACAATCACATGATTTAGACATGAAATCAGGGCTGAGTGGAGAACAATGAGACGTTTTTGTTGAAAATGTCCTTCTCGTGTCTCTGTGTGTCAGCATGCAGGCGTTCCAGCAGGAGGAGAGGAGGAGGAACCTGGAGGAGCGCAGGAAGCGTCTGAGGAGACTGCTGCAGGAGGAGGACGCAGAGCTGGAGGCCGAGCTCCGAGCCGCCGCCCGGGACAGGAGCGCCACCTTCAGGCAGCAGCAGCAACAACAGCAGAGAGCTGAGGCTCTGCGATCAGCCCGCGAGGAGCGCAGGAAGACGGTGATTCCGCCAACATGTTCCAGTTCCCCGTACAGTATTTGTGTTTAAATCTTAATTATTGTGGGTTTTTTTCTCTGCAGCTTGCAGAGGAGCTTCTGAAGGAACACTGGAGGAAGAACAGTCCAGACCTGCGCAAGGTGAGTGAAGAAAAGAGTGGATAATATAACACGGGAGTAACTGTCAACACGATGACTTCATCACCTACAGAGGTGTAGACGTGTAAGTGTGTGTTCGTGATGCAGGTGGAGTCGGAGCTACATAAGGAGCATGTGGTGAGCCAGTGGCAGGTGCAGCAGCAGCACAAAAAACAGGTACAGAAATGTTTATTTTCTATCAGAGCGGCTTTTTCAGACACAGGAAAGCGGGTGAGTGTGAACGATATGTTGGTGGTTTAACCCCGAGGCGGAGGAGGAGGCTGTGCAGGAGAGAGAACGTTTTGAGAACGAGTACGAGAGGAGCAGACAGGAGGCGCTGGAGAGGATGAAGGAGGAGAAGGAGAGGAGGAAAGAGAAGGAGAGGGAGAGAGCCGAGTACCTGCAGCAACAGATGGAGGAGCTCAAACTCCGAGACCAGGAGGCGAGTTTACAAAAAAAAAAAATTTTCCAAAGCGTTTCAGATCTTAGGAACATAGATTCAGATTATAGTCCTGAAGATGAAGGAGTGAAAAAGCTGAATTTGTAGCGTGTGTTTGTTCCAGAGTCGGCGTCTGCAGCAGGAGGAGGACGCTCTGCTGTTCCAGCGTTTGGAGGTGGAGCAGATGGAGGAGGACAGGAGGAGAGCCAAGGAGAAGCAGAAGAACTCTGAGTTCAGGTGAAAGTGAGACAGAGGTGTGTGTGTGTGTGTGTGTGTGTGATGTCGCTGATGATCAGTGTTTTGACTGCTGGTGTTCCCGCAGACGCCTCCTGAGGCGTCAGTACCGAGCGCAGCTGAAGAGACGAGCGCAGCAGGTCCAGGAGGAACTCGTGAGTGAGACAGATTTTGGAAGAACATCATCTTCTGTACCAAAAAATGACCAACACTGAGTCGTCTTAGCTGAAATATGGCACTGTGCTCCTCCTCTGTTTGCGTTTCTCACTCAGGAGGCGGATCGGAGGATCCTGGCGGCGCTGCTGGAGGCTGAGAAGGAGGAGCGGCGGGTGCAGAGTACGAGGAGGAAGAGGGCGGCGGCTGATATGGCGTGGATGAAGGTGGTTCTGGAAGAGCAGCTGCAGCTGGAGAGAGAGAGAGAGGCCGAGTTCGACCTGCTTTACAGGTGAGGGGGCGGAGCAAGGGGTGGGGTTTCAGTACCCGCTCACAGCTTCGACATAACACCATATAACACTGTATAGATATTTATAACGTGTGTGTGTGTGTGGTCGGTTCAATCAGAGAGGAGGCACAGAGGGTGTGGGATCAGCGTGAGGCTCAGTGGGAGAGGGAGAGGAGAGCCAGAGAGAGACTCATGGATGAGGTAAAGTGTACCTCATAGTGTGTATGCATGTGCGTGTGTGTCTGTGTTGGAGTTGTGCCAATAATTGATTATCCGATATACTTTGATATTCAGGATATAAGTATTTATCAGACTATAACACTCAGTAAATGGTGTGTGTGTGTGCAAAGGTGCTGACTGTGCGTCAGGAGCAGCTAGAGGAGCAGATGGAGGAGAAGCGCAAGGCTCGAGAGGAGTGTGAGAGGAGGAGGGCGGAGCTTCTCCAGCAGCTGGAGGAGGAAGAGGTGGAGATACAGCAGCAGAGGGAGGAGCAGGAGCGGCAGCGCACAGCACACATGCACGACATCAGCGCTCAGGTGTGTGTGTGTGTGTGTGTGTGTGTGTTTCAAATATTACAGCTACGGTTTACAAAATCCAAGCATGACGGCAGAACGAATCCTCCAGTGACGACGTGGTTGAGGTTAACTCTCTTTCTGACCCAAATGTCAGATTAGTGTTTGTTTATATCCCGTCTGAAAAGCGCGAGGGTGTTTATGACACTGTTCCACCCCGAGCCGACCCTCACACACCGTGTCCCCACTTCAGGTGGAACAGAAGCGCAGGGAGCAGTGGGAGGAGCAGCAGAGACTCAAGCAGGAGGAGGCGGAGCTGAGGGAGAGGCTGAGGCTGCAGGAGGAGGAGCTTCAGCTGGAGACAGAGAGGATGACTCTGCGTGGCTACGAGGAGAGGGTGAGGGGCTCTGAAACACTGACCTTCTCGCTGTACATGACGTGATGATCGTACAGATGTTGTGCTCAGTTCATGAATCCTGGATTCTGATTGGTCAGGGAGCCTCGACAGTCCGAAGTGAACTTTTCTGGTTTGTTCTCGTTGCAGAGTTACAACAGACCTCGCTCAGCCTGGATATGAGGACACGCCCACTCTCTCACCGTGGTTGGTTGTGGTTTTGCGGCTGTAGATCAGGTGGAGTGTGAGAACGGGATCAGGTGTGCGTCAGGACGGAACCCTCGACGCTGAAGTGTGGATTCGGTGTGTGAAAAAAACTTCACCTCATTATAGGAATGTTTGTTTTAATGAACAATGGACTGTTTTTTTTTTTTTCCTCTTAAAATTATGTTCTGACAAGCATCCATCAGGCCAAGTGGGCGGAGCTTATGTTAACACTAACAGTGACATCACTTCTCGAGCACTCCAGCCAAGTTAATGTTATGTAAAGTATTGTGATGTCACATGATTGAGTTTACTTTCTGCTGACCAAATTTAACTTAAGCTCCGACCCTTTTTTTTTTTTTTTAACACGATGAATAATGTCACTCTTTTTTGTGTATCAGTACGTGCCAAATTAATCTAATCTACACCAGGGTGAGTTGTGCTGAGGTTAGTGTTAGATTAGCTCACGAGTGTTAGCTAGCTTTATAGCCTAGCTTAATATTTTATAGAAATGAATTTATAGTGACTTGTATCACTGAAATGCTCTGTACATATTTGTAAATTTTATAATTAAATATGATTTTTCTGACCGAGCAGTCTCATGAGGAATGTGAAATGTCCAAAGGCTGCTGTTTTTATTTTTCTTATTAGTATTAACAGAAAAATGAAGGACGGTAGAACCGACTCCATCCAGAATCGCACCTTCCGTGGTGCTTAATCCTACCTGCGTGATGGACAGAGCTGCTGCCTGTTTTCCAATGTTTCCCAGGAGGTTCTCCCTGCGTCCCTGTTTAAACACTTCCATCTCTTTTTCCACCACTGAGAACATTCACACTTTCAGTTGTTGCACTTTTTCCTTGTTCTTCCAGTTGCTACATATTTCTACGAAGATGGTGTTTGTTTTAAGACAACGTTCTGGCAGAAATCCTCCAGCAGGAAGCTGCAATAAACATGAGTTTAATGTCTGTAATGTAATGTGTTGAGTGCAGGATGGTTCAATGTTCTGTCATTATATTGATTTTATTTACTTCTACAGTTCTGTTCAGACATCTTGGGCATGTTGTCCAGAAAAATATCAGTAGTGCCTTTAAAAATGTTAGAGCAGTAGCACAGCTTCTCAGTGCTGATGGATAAAAGTGTAGGTTGAATATTACTGATTCATCAACATCTAGATTAAAAAGAAAGAGAAAATTCTCGATTGATGTTTGTGATCCAGCAGGGGGCGGTATAGGGTTTTAACTCACTAGACTAGAGCCATCATCTTTCACTAGAAATCAGAAAACATGTTCAGACTGAAAATAAAAGAAAGTTCACAGGTCGTGTACAGGTTTCACAGCTGCCAAGAACCCATGAAGAACCATTTAGAATCTTGTCTTACAAACCCCACGTTATTTTCTGCTTTAACACTTAGAACCTGTCACGTGTTTATAGTTTCTCGATTGCTAAGACACATTTCTTGAAAGCTGCTCTCCTTTTCTCTAAACTGAACACAAAACCCAATTTTCAAGCTACAGTCACAAAACCTCAGACTCTTCTTGCAAAACCAAACTTTCACCTCAAAACAGTTCAATCTGTGCTCAAAACTGAACTGTTGTCAAATCGTGCCCCGCGTCAATCAAAATGAAAAACACTGAGCAGTCACTAAACACAACATAGAAAAATAGAAAAACACAATGCTCAGGACATGAAGCTGGAGAAATAAGTGTTTATTGTTCACTGTAGGCTAAACGCATGTTGCAAAACAAAAAAACCCCTGTGCATTTAGCACTTGTACAAAAAGACAGAAATCTTGTTTTTACAAGTGCTACATGTAAATGCACAAGCAGAAATCTTGTGCATTTGCCACTTGTGTACAGTAAGCCCATGTAAAAATAAAGTACAAAAATATACAAATAAGTGCATTACTCAGCCACAGCATCATGTCTCCGTACTGGGTCAGGCCACAGGACTTCATCCACATCACAGGCCACATTTTGTCTGGCCAGGCAACAGGGGAAAAAACCCTGGCATGCCATATCCAGGCTTGGCATGCCTCCACAGGCAAGTTCCATGGCTTGCAGGAGATTTACCCTGGTGTAAGGTTGGCGTTCATATACCTTCCACCGCCATGAGAAGAATTCCTCAATGGGGTTTAGGAAAGGGGAGTATGTTGTCCCAAACAACATAGATGGGATGCTCATCCTGCTGCCCCAACAGAGCATCTCGCATGTGATCAAGGAAAATGAGGAGCTGGGGAGTGTTGTAGGGCCCCAGGTTGGCATGATGGTGGACAACCCCATGATTGCTGATGGCAGCATATAATGTGACATTGCCACCATGCTGCCCAGGGACACCAACAATGGCCCGATGGCCAATCACATTACAGCCTCTCCTTCTCCTTTTGGTGAGATTAAACCCAGCTTCATCCATGTAGATGTATTCATGGGGTCTTTCCATTGCATCCAGTTGAAAAACCCTCTGTAGAAATAGATATAGTTTTTTAAGTGATACAGAAAAAGTGACTTGGGCCACTACAGTAAATCACTACTTAGAGTAATCAACATTGAATGTGTCTGGATATATACCAACCTGTACATACTGGAATCTTTGCTCTTTGACTCTGTCCGAGTTGCGATCAAAGGGCACTCTGTACAGCTGTTTCATGCGCAGTCTGTTGTGCTTGAGGACACGATCAACAGTAGAGAGGCTGACACTGTTGATACCCTCAATTTACATGGTCCTCAATGATCTTCTGCTCAATTTCACTCAGTTTAACAGCGTTGTTCTTACGGACCATAACAATTAGGGTCTCTTGGTGTGGGGAGAACATACCTGTCCTCCCACCCCCATGTGGCAGTCTTTCAATTCTACAAAAAGAGAACATGCAGTTACAAAAAATATACATGGAATACTAGGCCTACAAACAGGTAGACCAGCCCTCCATTACAATACTACAGTACATTGGTACAGTGATGCACTGAAACATTTACTTAAAGTATACTGTGGTACAGTATATAGTATGTCATACAGTAATTGCTGTCAGTATTTACATATTGTACTATAATGCCAAAAAAGGTAATTACCTGTTCTCTAAATCTTCAGATTATGGTGGACACAGTGAATCTACTGATGTTTGGTTGTACCCTTTCTCCAGCCTCCCTCATGCTCATACCATGGACAAGAACATGGTCAATCACAGTAGCTCTGATTTCATCAGATATTACTGTTCTTTGTCTTCACTGACCACCTCAGCCTCCTCTCACACCACCTCAGCCTCCTCTCACACCACCTCTTCCTCTCAGATTTCTATCCATTGTAGGGCCTCACAAACCAGTGCTCTCTGAACTGGCTTATATGTTCCCTCACATCATTAGCCAAATGTGCGATCAATTTTGAGTTGTTGTGTTCAAGTGGTGACACCTGTGCTTTAATTGTGTGGTTTTGCCAAAAGAGTGATTGATTCAATCAGTGGGTTCAGGCAATAGGGTTTAGTGTTTTAGCAATTGAGAAAAACTTTAACATTTAGCTCCTGCACCACTCTCAAAGGGTTCTTCACAGGTTCTTTAAGGGACCAATCTAGAGTCTTCTCCTGTCTCCTGGGCCCAGATTATTTCCTCCTCAGGTCTGCTTCTTTTACTCTTCGTCCACAGCTATGAGGCTGAGGAACCGGAGAACCTTTTCATCATGGAGATGTGATTTATTACCACCAAGCCAAAGGAACGCCCATAACTCATCAGTACACCACCAGAGGGCAGCAGGAGAACACATTGTGAAGTTTGGATGTTCAGTGACCGACCTCGAGGGTTTATTTGCGAGGGCAAACCACGACCTCGACGTGGAGGCCAAAGTTTCTGCTCAAGATCCCAAGCATGAAGATGCAGGTGTCCTGTTCGCAGTTCTACCATCATGTAATAGATCGAGTCTCAGATGATAAATCTGTCTCTTACCTCAATGCTCATGACAGCTGAAACATTTTCAGACCATCAGTGAAGAACTTTCAAGGTTCCTACGTAATAAAAATGCTTCGCCTGTTTTCTTTATGAATCATGTTGACAACAACTGCCAAGTTCTGGAAAAACAGCTGGTCCAGGACGCCAGCTGTTCCTGCGTTTCTTGTCATATCAGCTTTAGTTAATGTAAAGATTTGTGTTTTGAGATCAGTTGTGGATAAGTGCTTCCAGGGTCAAACTTCAGAAGAATGAGGGTCCAATTCGAGTTTACCTCCACATTGTGCACAGAGTTTATTTACTGATTTACTTCTAAATTCTGTTTTGTTTTTTTAATAATTCTGGAGTCACATCTTTCAGTCATCCTGTAAAGTAACTTTTACCCCAAAATAATAATTTAATAGAATAATTTATTGATGTTTGTGTGATTAATGGTGTGTGTGTGTGTGTGGACATGTTGATGCCATCCTGGAAAATATACGGGTTGTTCTAGAATTCAGGGTCCATTTCGCATCTCTGAGATAAACCTTTTCCACAAAAATCTTTACTGAATCAGTTTTGAATAATAATGCAAATTATGACAAGCTTTGACCAATAGTGATGCTTGATGCACATTTTAGACCCAATTTATCCATAAAAGATTAACTAAACGACCCCCCCCCCCCCCCCCCATTATCAGCCGTCTTCAACTCCTGATTCATCCATTCAACTCCAATAAACAGGAAGTGATTCAGTCTAACAGTCTGGTTTTTTAGGCTTATTCTATTAACTGTTATAAAATCAATTGCATCAAGTCTATTTTCTGTATGATGTGAAATTTCAGTCATAAAAAATATATCTGTCCCAATGTTCTTATCAACTCTGTTGACTCTGTTATAAAACCATATAAAATCCACAAAAGACTTTTAATAATACACATGACACCTGCACCGAGTGATGTCACTTCCTCTGGCGGGAAACTTCCGAAAGTGAGGTGTGTTCCGTTTCTTCTCTCATTAATTCGAACAAAATGTTGAGCACAGTAGATTAATTATTCCTCAACTCTGTTATCGTGATGTCGGAGTGAAGCTTTCACTCATTTTTTCAAACAATAATATGATTAAAATCCATAAAATTCTGTTTTCATACAGGTAGCTAGTTTGAGGTTAGCGTGTGGAGTTAAGACACAAAATGGTGTCGGCTCTGTTATCGTCCATCGTTTAATTGCTCTGTTTATCGATAACAGAGTTGACGATGACTAACAGAGTCGACACTTGAAATGTACCCGTGGTTACAGAACGAGCCGTGTACATCTTTAGTGAAATTTGTCGCTGGTCTTGTGACCGCAGTAACAATTACTGACCATATTTCCAGTGACCTAAAGTAATGGCACTGAATTAGAGATCATATTGTTTATTCACTCCAAAAAACAAAAAAATTCTTCACAATTTCTAACTAAAATGTAAAAGCATAAATTAACATTTGGACGTTTTGCTGATTTTGATTATTTTAATAATAATAATACAGAAAATCACAGGCTGGGAGAAGTTGCTTCGCTGTAGCCGGAGGTTATTAGCAAAGAATAATTTTGCTCAGTCCACACAATCTGATGAAGGATGTGAAGGAATAAAGGTCGGGTTTAATTTCTTTATCTGGCCGGTGAGGGCTTAATTACATTGAGAGAAATGGCAGCCATTTTATATCCAGATGATTCAGAAATGCAGGAACATCAAGGTTTTGCAGTTCAGAAGATTTCTTCAGAACTGACGCACCAAACAAACCTTGGCATGATGATGATGATGTCATCTTTTCTCTTCTTCATAGTAATGTATATGAACAGGAATAACAGCAGTCTGAGCATCGAACCCTGGGGTTTCTTCATGATTGACATTTTGGTGAGTCCCAAATCGCAAAGCCGCTCACGAGTGATCAAAGCAGCAGCAGGATCTCCGGCCTTGGTGTGTTTTTCTCTCTCTCTCTGAGTGAGTGTGTGTGTAGCCAGTGCCAAGGCTCCACAGAGAGAGCAGCTGCCCTTGTTTTTATTGCTCCTTGCCTCCCTCTGAGAGGAAGAGCGAGAGCGGGGGATGAAGAGATAAAGAAAGATGTTTAGTAGCTCTTGTCCATTTCTTTTGCCCCCCCCACACACCTCTCTCTCTCGCTTTCACACACACACACACACACACACACACACACACATGAAATTTAACACCTATAATAACATCAAAGAACAAGCCATTAATTGGTATTTTTCCCCTAAAGCAGTTAAAAGTTTGAAGAAAAATGGAATCATTTTCCTCTTCCTCAGCTGAGACGTGTTCAGCATGTGAGCTTTTATCTTTACTTTCATACTAAAGCTATAATATAAACACACATTAAGCTGATTTCTTCAACAGAACCCCTCTCTCTCTCTCTGACACACGTTCACACGGCCAATGACCTGGAAGGTCACATCATTTAATTAAGGAACTCGAACACACAAACCCTCACAGAGGAGTTCTCTCCTGCTCTTTACACTTCCTGTCTCTCTCTCTGTGGAACAGACAGCTGAGCAGAAGCAGACCCGAGCTAATTAACGACTCCGACACAGAAGCGGTGGAGTAGAACGAGGAGGAGAGAGGGAGAGAGAGGGAGGAAGAGGAAGACAAGTGTAGTGACCCTGTCACTGTGGGTTTTAAACATCAAGGCAACAGTTACACCCTGTAACGCTCTTGAACGCCTTTTCTGACGAGGTAAAGAATAAAACGTTGCGTTTCGCTGTTACAGTAATTTTGCTTTTCAGTCAGCTGTGTCTGGGACACGGTTTACACGAAAAGATCAACAGATGAACAGAAGAGTAAGAGTGAATACACTGAGGAAAAAAGATGGCGTGTAAAAAAAAGTAGGCTTGTAGTGTGTGTGTGTGTGTGTGTGTGTGTGTGTACTACTGAAACTCTGACACATCCAACACACACCCATGGAAGTGTTCACATATCAGTCCTGCCGGAGGAAGAACACGACAGATGAGTGGCCCTCAAATCTGCTCCGTGTGTAAAGTAAATAAAGCAGAATAAAGTCTTCTGTGAAGCAGGAACGTTACAGCCGGTGTGTGTGTGTCGTTCTCTCGCCCTCGTTCAGGAGGAGGAGGTGACGTCCTGTCAGTTAGTCATGCTGCAATTATCCTGATTAGCAATTAGAGCTGCTTCAGCCTGCAGAGCCTCTGTGACCCTGTGTTCTCTCTCTCACACTCCGTCTGCTGGTGTTCTATTAGCAGCGTTTCTGTGGACTTGTGCATTACTGTGGCTCCATCCATCCACTTTTTCTTCCATCCATCCATCCACTTATTCATTCATCCATCCATTTGATTATTCATTCATCCAACTACACATCCATCTGATTATCCATCTATTCATTCAGCCATCCATTCATTCAATTATTGATCTCTTGATCCTGTCCATCCATCCATCCATCCATCCATCCATCCATCCATCCATCCATCCATCCGACTATCCATCTATCCATATGACTATCCATATCATTTGACTATCTATCCATACATCCATTCAACTATCTGTCTATCCATTTGGCCACCTATCCCATCCATGATATTCTGTCCATCCATTCAACCAGCTCCATCCATTTTTATATCCTTTTATATATTTGAACATCCATCCATCTGAGCATCCATTCATTCATCCAATCATCTCTTTGACTATTTATCTGTTGAGCCATTAAACAATTCATCCATCCATTCATTTGACTATTTATCTGTTCTTTTGGCTATCCATCCATCCATCCATCCATCCATCCATCCATCCATCCAGTTATTCTTCCATTCAACTATCCATCCATCATCCAATCGACTATTCATTCATCCATTCAACTATGCATCCATTTGTCCATCCATCTGACTATCCATCCATTCATTCAATTATTGATCTATTAGATCCTGTTTATCCATCCATTTGAGCATCCAACCAATCATATGATTATCCATACCTTCAACTATCCATCCACTCCTTTGATTATCTATCTATGCATCCATTCAACTGTCTGTCTAGCCATTTGGCCCACCTATCTATCCATGATAATCTGTCCATCCATTCTAACATTCCTTTATGTATTTGAACATCCATCCATCTGAGCATCCATTCATCTCTTTGACTATATATCCATCCAGCCATTAAACTATCCATCCATCCATCCATCCATCCATCCATCCATCCATCCATCCATTTGACTATTTATCTGTTCTTATGGCCATCCATCCATTCAGCCATCCATCTATTTGATTATCCATCCATCCATTTAACCATCCATTCAATCAGTTATTGATCCATTGGACTCTGTTCATCCATCCATCCATCCATCAGACCAACCATCCATCTATCTATCTATTCAACATTCATTCCATCCAGATACCCATGCTTCCATGCATTCAAACATCCATCCATCTGGCCATTCATTCATCCATCCATTTGACTATTTATCTGTTCTTTTGGCCATCCATCCAGTCAGTTATTGATCCATTGACTGTCCATCCATCCATCCGTCCATCCATCCATCCATCCATCCATCCATCCATCCATCCATCCATCCATCCATCTGTCTATCCATTCAACATTCACTCCATCCAGTTGCCCATGCTTTTATGCATTCAAACATCCATCCATTTGACCATTCATTCATCCATTCATTCCTCTATCCATTCATCCCTCCATCCACTCACAGCAGCAACAGCTGAAAGGAATTCTGTCTCTGAGGCTTCATTTAATGTTCTGCTGCTGTTATTGTGTAATTCCCCATCAACGCCCCTCTGTCCGTCCCTGTGTTCAGAGCTATAGAGAGCAAAAGTTCAGGCCGTGACCCCGAATCCTCAGCACCGTTCACACACACCAGCACCGCTGTGAAGAAACAAGGAAGAGTCTGCGACGAAACTGAAATACCTTTAAATGTTTTTCTCGAATTAAACTTACACACTCTTCTCTCTTCACACGTCTCTGTGATCATCAAGAGATTGAGATGTGACAAGAAGTTTGGCACAGACCTCAGAGGAGTTCACAGCTCTGTCAAACACTCGCTCTCTCGCCTCGTTTCCACCTGCTGAGAGCTTCTCTCTAATCAGGTGAGGATCATTTGAAAAGAAGAACCCAGATTGATGAAGATAAAGGCATGAAGGAATGAATTTTAAAAAAGATCAGGAAACGAGGTCAGAAAAAAACCTGTAAGGAAATCGATCTGTCCTGCTGAATTGTAAGAACTCGTTCAGCTTGACGATTTAATCCGCCTGTTTTAGGAGAATGTGGAAGAATTAAATCACACACTGATAGAATTCCTGTAATGCAACCGACTAGAATTTGTTGGATTCAGAGCTTCGTATCTCAGCTTTGGAGTGCGATAGAGAGAAATGAAGTGCACTTTGGTGTATGTCATGACTCCATTTACCAACAGTGTGAGTTTGAAGCCAATCTGGAAACGTCAAAATTTTCACCTGAAAAAAAACAACAACAAATTTACCTTTACCAAATTTACCCTTACCGCTTTTTGGATAAAAATTTTGACTTTCTCTGATCATCTTCATATTCACACTGTTGATTTGTGAGACTGAGATGTAGACGGAAGTGTAAGAGTCGTCTGAATATTACACTCCAAAGCTGAGATATGAGGTGTCCATTTTCCGCTAACTACAGTCATCAAAATATACAGGTTTTGGACAGAATAACGTCCAGCTTCACTATAATCACACACTGATTATCATCATACTCAGGTGGGGTTTACATTAGACCGTATCAGCGGATCATCAGATTAACGTTTTTAAAACGATTAGTGTGCACACAGCAACGCCAATACACGATTCGCGTGCACACAGCAACGCCAATACACGGATACGCTCGGCTCCGCAGGCATCCTGCGCTCCAAATCACTCCGCCCTGAACAGCGAGTGCCCTCTGGAGGGTGCGCACTCCGGCCCTGCGCAGCTCACAGAGCGCATGAGTGGAGTGCACGAGCAGTGATTTGGGACTGAGCCGCTGTGCGTGTGATCCCAGTGCATGTCGGTCATGCGCGTCACTTACCACTTGCAAGTGGAAGGATGGCAAGCCTAAAGACAATCATAACTACACAATGGGCAGTATTTGCATCAGTATTTGCAGTATTTTCATACTTTTATACTCTTTAATGAAAGGTGATACAAGGCGGAAGTCCGCGCCGTTTTTCAGCAGTCGCGTCACATGACTAACGCCAGCAAATCAGGAAGGTGGATGTCACAGTGACGTTGTCCAATGACGACGCCAGCTAGAGCTCAGCACAGCGTATCCGCGTATTCTCAATGTTTACACAGCACCAGACCAGACACGATATGGATTGAATACGTGGACCCTGGCGGATTCCCGTTTCCCGGCGTTTTAATGTAAATGGACAGTGCATCCGCAAAGAAAACGAAACAGATACGGTCTAATGTAAACTTGGCCTCACTGTAATGGGATACCTGCTGTGGTGATTGTAATCTTACACTCATTATCATCACACACTGCTAGAATTCCTGTAACACAATAATGTGGACTTTGTATAAAACAGAGCCTCAGATCACAGTTTGGTGTGATGGGATGAAACGAGGCTGCACTCCTTTATGTCTAAACCCCAATAACCCATGGTGTCAATCACTGTTGTAATCGAGTCCAGTCTCGAGTCCCCAGTGTTCAAGTCCGAGTCATTAAAGAAAATTTCAAGTCGAGTCCGAGTCCAAGAAGAAGCCTCCAATCGCACCATGTGACGGTGGCTGTTGCTGCCTTTATGTGAAAGCGTCTCTGCTACTGTGTTGGACCAACGTTCCTGCTCGACTGCCCCATTTTAGTTAACAGGCTATAGATAAAAAGTTTGTTCATCGCTCAGCAAGCCCCGCCCACTATCAACAGGGCAAATAACATGAGAGACGGTTAACACTAACTAGTTCATCACCCAGCAAGCCACAGGGCAATGAACATAGCGTGTCACTTCCTTCTCTGGGTGGAGTCTTACCAAATGACGATTGAAGTTCGAGGTTGTCCCCGTCGTCTCCTCGATAATTCTTCTACATATGGAACACATAGCTGTGCATTTTTTCCCATGGCACGAGAAGTCTGTATAAGCAAAGCGGACAATCCTGGGGCGTCTCTCCAGGTGTTTTAGTGCCGTTAACGTTAATTTGTTCCTGAACATGACGTATGAACAGGTGAATGTGCATTCTTTTGCACAAAATTAGTATAAAAATTAATGTAGATATAAATATCTTAGGGTGGTACGGTGGTGTAGTGGTTAGCGCTGTTGTCTCACAGCAAGAAGGTCCAGGTTCGAGCCCCGTGGCCGGCGAGGGCCTTTCTGTGCGGAGTTTGCATGTTCTCCCCGTGTCCGCGTGGGTTTCCTCCGGGTGCTCCGGTTTCCCCCACAGTCCAAAGACATGCAGGTTAGGTTAACTGGTGACTCTAAATTGAGCGTAGGTGTGAATGTGAGTGTGAATGGTTGTCTGTGTCTATGTGTCAGCCCTGTGATGACCTGGCGACTTGTCCAGGGTGTACCCCGCCTTTCGCCCGTAGTCAGCTGGGATAGGCTCCAGCTTGCCTGCGACCCTGTAGAATAGGATAAAGCGGCTAGAGATAATGAGATGAGATGAGATAAATATCTTATGCATGTTACAAAAAAAAAAAACTGAGTCCTCGTGTCCAATTTACAAATTTGAATGCAGTTAATGCACGAGTTCAAGTCAGAGTCAAATCACGAGTCGGACTCAAGTACTACAAGCCTTTTGGGAAGATCTGAGAAAATTTTTTTTCTTGGTTAATGAGGCTGAGATGTTGACGGAACAGGTTTGGTATGAATATCGCACTTATTTTTGGATTTTTGTCCTTCTCTATCTGAGTTTAGGATTTCCTGGAACAGAACCGGATTCAGCCCAGGGATCAGCAGCTCGAGTATGACGTCTACAAGAATGAGATCTCTGAGAAGCTTATAAAGGGAGCAGGCTGGTGATTACGGTGCCCTCGCTTGAGCCCAGCGCTTCTTTCCAGTTCACGGCCGACTCCTCCTTCACGTTCTCTCCGTGTGGGTCTAGATTTGGACTTTTATCAATTTCTAATTCTGCACACAGCCGTGAGTGAACCGTTTACCCCAGCATTTGGAATGGTGATGTGCAACAACTGTGGATATCATTATGTGTGTAAATATTTCACATCAGCTTCTTTGTATATCCAGTCCGATCACTGAGATCAGACCTTCCAATTTCTGTACTGTGTAAATACTGGGTTACTGTGACTGTAGGGGTGAGTGCCTATACTTTTGGGAAACGCCAGCCTTTCTCTTGTTTCTGTAGAGTCCTTGAAAGTGCAGATGGAAATCATGTTTGTTTATTGTTTTACTGATACTCGTCCTGACGCTTGCTCTCCGGCTGTAATATGGTTTTATGTTTCAGTCCACTTGCAATAAAAAGACTGATCTGGTGTTTGGTGTTGCTTGTTTATTCTCTGACCCTCACTACCTGCTGACAACAAGCATGATGTTGATGGGCTTTTACATTTTAACAAAAAGAGACAATATTACAGGTTTTGTAGACATTCATGTGCACACTCAGTGAAACACACTCACTCCAGTCACACACTGGTAGAACTCCTGTCATCCAATTTAAAGCGAGACGGCCTTTCGATTTCATAAAACCGGTGAAATTTAGTTCCGTCTGAAACGTGGTCATTGTGATCTGTTTATTTCTGTGGCTGGGAAGTGATTTAATTTGAGAGGATTAAAGAAAATAATGTGCATGAAATCGTTCGCTTGGCGCAGTCAAGCAGACAGAGGAAGTCCGTGTGCGCATGCGCAGGTTTACCTTCTTCTTCTTTTAGGTTTTACAGCAGCTGGCATCCACAGTGTCGCATTACTGCCATCTACAGGTTTCCCTTTGAGCGTGCACTGACAGTTCCATCATTCTGTCGCTAAACGAACAGCTGATCACACCGAGGTGCTCGCTGAGCGCCCATATTTATTAGTTTGGTCCTGCGTTTCCTTTCCTTCATATATAACATAACGTCTTTTCTTCTTCTCGCTTTCCATTTCCGGTATTTCACGTTTCATTCGCACACTCACGCCCGCAATTTTTATCTCCTGGTTCAAATTTGTATCCCACAATGCTTTGCGTGAATGGGGAAAGCCCACCACGTGATGTGATGCATGATGTAGTGTCTTGAATTGGGTCATGGTGAAGCAGGAAAAAATGGTGGAGAATTTAGGGCCACGTGGAGATAAATTCATTAATTGTTCTATTTAAAAAAATAAAATAAAATTGGAAGTCTGTGATTCGAATTCAGTAGCTTTCAGTCACTAAACAAAAATAACCGGGTGTCGGGAAAATTCTTTTTATAACCTACACTTGAAAAATCTGAAAGGCAGTTGAGGTTTAAATGGAATTTGTTGGATTCAGAGCTTCAGCTTTGGAGTGTGATCGAGAGAAACAAAGTACACTTTGGCGTATATCATGACCCTGTTTACCAACAGTGAGAGTTTGAGGACAATCTGGAAAAGTCTAAATTTTCACCTGAAAAAACCCTTATCATTTTTTTGGGTGAAAATTTTGACTTTCTCTGATCGTCTTCATATTCACGCTGTTGGTTTGTGAGATTGAGATGTAAACAGAAGTGTAAGATTTGTCTGAATATCGCGTTCCAAATCTGAGATATGAGGCATCCATTTTCCGCTAATTAGTCGTTAAAATATACAGGTTTTGGACAGAATAACATCCAGCTTCACTATAATCACACACTCGCTCTAAACGACCCAGTCACTGTAACACTGAACTAATTACACTCATTATAATCACACACTCACAATAATTACACACTGATTATAATCAGACACACGTCATGTTTTTTTAATGAGAATCCGAGACTCGATGAACAGGAAGGAGAGAATCTCCGTGCAGTTGTTTGCTGTGTCCCTGCTGAAGTTTCCACCAGTAGAGCAGTTTCACTTCCAGCGCTCAGGAACACAACTAGCACAGCAGGTGCGTCATACACACCTTACTACTCAAACGTAACGGAACACACCTGTCGCCGCGCCGTGTGACTGATGAGACGCAAAAACTCATCTCCCTCCATCTGTCCAAAGACATGAAGTGTTAAACCCAACGTGGATTATTTCCTCCATCATCTCCTCCACGGTGTCTCCGACACTCCGAGTGCTTCATCTGCGGAAGCAGGTCAGTTTAGTCAACATCACGTGCAAGACTTAAAAAAAATAAAGACAAAGACAATCACACGAGTCAAAGCGTGGGGTTTTAAATAAATTCTCAAAATCCGTTTATTTATTTTTTTGCACTGCAAAACAAATAGGGAATGAGTATAGAGTATAGAACAGCAGGAATGTACCGGAATCACAAAGGAAAAAATTTTTTTTTTTTAGATTTTTTTTTCTTTTGGTTTGAGCTCAGAAAAAGCAAATAAAATTAGCCTTCATACAGTCATAATAATTGCACTTCATAAATCTAGACTGCTTTTTGCCTCTGGCAGAAACCCAAACACACACACACACACACACACACACACACACACACACACACACACACACACACACACACACTCTCTCTCTCTCTCTCGTTTAAAAATTCAATTTTCCAATAAAACTTGACTGAAAAAAGAAATGTTAATTCAGCGCTGGGTTCCATGGCATCAATCCAATTTCTCTTCTTTTTCTCTCTCTCTTTTTTTGCTTTTCATATTGGTCCACTCAGTTGGATTAAGTGCAGCACATTCACAGGGATTTCACAGCTGGAATGAATGTTTCAGTGTTACAGAGAGAGAGAGAGAGAGAGGGAGAGGGAACACAAACACACTCCACACCTTCTGTCTCCATCAGAGAAAGAAATCAAGAACTGGAGAAAAATGATTGTTTCATCTTTTCCAAAAACAAAAAAGATAAAGGCTCGAATGTTGGCTTCACCTTTTCTCTCCTCCTGCTTCCTGGGTCATGTGACCAAACGATTTCCTTTTCCACGACTCATTAGCATTAGGTAGTGACGGGAAATTAGCAGAACCACAAACCTGCTTCTCAGACAGAACCTACAAATCGAATTTCCTAAAACCTGAACGCTAAAGAAAAAAAAAATCACAACGTCTGGTCCGATTCTGTCAGGGCGACATGTGTTTACCACGTGTAAGCAGATGGTTCTGTGTCGACTACCACGAACTGTTTTATTTGACCACTTAAGAAAAACACGAATGAAACAAACTAATCTTCTCACTGGATGAAAGCTGTAGAGATGATCGGGCGTGTACTAACACTGTGCTAGGAGCGTAAATATTAAAAAAAAGACAGAAAATAGTGAGTCGACTGGATAGTTAGAAAGATTTTGATTACACAAATATGAATTAATGGATTCTTTCTGAATAATGTGTATGAACTGGTGAAGTATTGTGTTCTAAAAACAGTTCCTGGTTGTGGACTTCCATGAACAGCCATGAAGTACACCATCCAGAGGTTCAGAAAAAAAAAAAAAACCACCTCACATTTCAAACCCAAACCAGGACCTTCTTAATCACGTCCTTAATTCACAATTTTCAAACAAGGTTTATTTCTGGGCCGAGTGCATCGTGGCCACCAGTCAGTCCTCCAGTGATTCCAGTGTTGGTTCCTCACCAATCAAAAGCAGTGCTGAGACCTGATCAGAGTTACTCAATTTTAGCCAAAAGAAGAAAAAAAACAATCAAAACAGACAAAACTCATTAGTAACCATTAAAAAACTAAGACACGTCTTTCTCCTTAGCAGCCAATACATCTGATTTACTACAAATATATAAAACAACAAAAATAAATTCAAGTTTTCAAGTTTCATAAATACATTAAACTCAGACTAGTTGTTTCCAGCTTTTCAATCGTCTCGCAAGATTTTCAATTTCCGAAGCAGTGCAATTTTCAATTATAGCCATAATTATTCGTACAATTAAGTTATTATTATTTTTTAATTACTATCATGTAACATCCTTAAACAACACTCAAAAGCACTGATCCTACAGCATTTCTTTCGCAACATTTGATGTGATCACCTCCAGAAGTGCGCATGTTTACACGTTGAAGCTGTTTTCCTCCTCGTCACCGTGTGACTCCACACACACTCAGCTGAGCGAGCAAAGTCATTTCCTGCTCATATATAACGTGATTTTTATCACCTGCAGAATTTTGTCCAAACTGATAACATGGAAAAAAAAAACAGAATAAGAAAAAAAGTCCTTGTTGCCCAAACAAAAAAAGCAAGCAGGATCTCTGACTTTCAATTTCCTTCTAGTCTTCAAAACATAATCCTAGTTTTCAACCAATCACCGCCCAGATCTTCGCAATCTGCTTAAAACCAACGCAACCACGGAACCGACCCCAATCCACAAATTCATCTCCATTTTTGATTGAAAAGATCCCCAGTTTGCAAAACCTTAGATCGGCGCTTCTATCTGTAAACAGGAAGTCGAATGTGCGCATGCTGATGATCCAGAAGTCGTGGTACTGAGATGGTTTCATATCCTTTACCCAACATCTGCTCCTTAATACACGGAGGGTGGATGTCATTGATCAGGTACTCCAGCGACTGCAAACTGCTACTGAGAACAGAAGCATTGCACAAGTTTTTACTCGGCAAACCGCAGCAAACGCCTCCCGAGCCGTCTGTGGGTGCGTGCTGGTGGTGATGGTGGTAGTTATGATGAAGGTGGTGATGGTGATGAGGCAGAAAGCCCAGCTCCTTCTGCCCAACGGTTGTTGACCCTGGTGGCAACTCCTGAGGGTTGTAGCAGTCACTTTCTGGGGTGACCAGGACACTGTTCCACGGTGGGGCAAAATACTGCCCCAAAGCGAAGTTCCCCTGCATGGCTGCACAGTTCAATGGTGAGGAGCTCAGCTTGTCGAGGCCACCTCCTCCACTCACGCTTGTCATTACAGGGTACGTCCTGGAGGAACACGGTGCCTGGGATCCACCCACTAGGATGCTTGGGCCACAAGATTCTGGCGACTTGCTAACTGCACCGCTTCCGCCACTTCCACCGCTGTACATCCTCAATATGGCCTGATGCTGCTGTTGCTGCTTCTGCCAAAGGATGTAATCCAAACTCTCTGAATACGCAGCCACCTTTGCTGCATCCCCATTCTGTCCTGGTAGTACCGTGCCAGAGTATCCCACATTCCCTTGCGGTGCTAAATTTGCGATGTAACTCCCCCCTGAGATGGATGAAACCCCAAGTGCCGTGGTGCCTTGCTTGCAAGGACTGGGATTGGAATTTGGGTTCGGGGGAACCGTGGAGACCTGCTGGAGGGCCTGGGCTTGGCAGTGCTGGTTGATCTGGTAGATGATGCTCTGGATTGATGGGAGATTTGACTGAGAGGACAGATTGAGCCCTCTCGTCCCTGCTAGAGGGATCACAGAGCCAGCAACCGTCACGTTGGGTGGCACGGTAAGAACTGTAGTGTCAAGGGGTTTCGGAGGTGCAGCATTGAAACCCACTTGGTAGGGAGCCACTGCTATGTGGGCAGGAGAGACCTTAGTCCGCCGGCCTTCTGCGTTCTTCACCACAGCCTTTGTGGAAGCAACAAACGACGACGATGAAGAGGAAGAAGACGAAGAGGATGATGATGAAGAGACTTTGACTATGGCCAGAAGGCCCTGGTAGGCACCTGGTTGGAGGTACGGGGTGTAGCGTTGACCTGTTGTGTCGTAGCCATTCACTGTGCGGTTAAGATGCTTGTGCTGTGGGACCCTGATGTTGGTAGGAAATATTTTAATGGACAGCGGGTTGTTGGCCGTCTTCTGGGCGTAGGCATCCAGTTCCGCAGTGCTCGGGTAGCGTAGAGAGTGGACAGCCATGCTTGGTCCACCTGAAAATACGGGACAAAATCATCGTTATTGTTATGTTCATTGCCTACCAGTGTCAGTACTTTTCTTGAATGTGTTCAGCTCTAAACCTGTCTTCTTCTATGCTTTGGTAAGACTGACTGCTTTGTCGAATCAAACTGAGAGGGAAAAGATTGACAAGAAGGTAAAGAAAGAAGAAAAGAATGTTCATAAAGAGGTCCACAATAGCAAAAAAGCTGTCACAACGGATCATAGTAAATATTTCACCTGCATTTCGGTTTACTGGAAAAGCAGGTCAGTCTAATGAGTTACTCTAACAACTGGACTCGAGTTCTGGCAGCTGTGACCTACGGTGGACGAGAACAGATGGCCATCATGTGACCAGGCACAAAGAACAAAGTTTGCTTTCAATTTGCAGAGAAACGTACGTACATTGTAGCGTGACAGTGCTCCAGACAAAGTGATCGAGAACCCACTCAAGCTCCCGAGTGAAGAGAGTGCTGGAAGTCAGTCGGAACCGATTCTAGAATGTTCCACATAACTAACATTCCACTAGTACGTCTAGAATGTTCAGCCTTTGTGTCTGCTTGCACAAGCTAATCCGTAAGAAAGAGGTCAGATCACTGGGCATAACAAAGTGTGTGTGTGTGTGTGTGTTCAGTTTCCCATTCAGCCCAGGTGCAGGAGAGAAGATTCGATAGTATAATTATCCGTCAGACTGCAGGTGAGCGAACACACAAAGACTGCAGGTGCTGTTCACAGCCCAGAATGAAACTTTTAATGGAAGCTTTATAATTTCCCTCCATCTATCATCATCATCTCTGCTTTCTCTCTCTCTCTCTCTCTCTCTCTCTCTCTCTCCAAGTTCATCCTCAGCCAAATGGATCTTTTTTATTTATTTATTTATTTTTTGAAAAACTCAATCTGTGGAGATCCGGCAGCCCCTCAGGCACTATTAAATCAGAGCATGGTGAAATTAATTCCGACCCTGAACTGGGTTACACGCTGAAACCAGCACCGGTGTGTGACAAAAAAAAAAGAAAAAAAAAAAGAAAAACGTTTTTAATTATAGCAACACAGCTGAGAATTCTAAGTATGGCTGAGTTTAATCTTCTTTCTCTTCACTACTTAGCAGCGTCCCGTCTCATCGGCCGTCTCTTCACATTTCACAGCAACGCGGATGGGAGCGTTTATTTTTAAAAAGGGTCTCTCCATCTCTTTTTAGTTGTCGTTGTAATTCAGGGTGGACGATACGAAAAAAAAAAAGGTCCGATCAGTTTATATTTAGAGATAAAAATCTATCAGAAGCAACAACTGGGTAACAAATGATAAGGGCTGTACATCACAGACGCAAACTTAAACGTATCGTTAAGATTATTTAGTCAGTCGTTAATCATGCTGAAGGAGGCGTGGCCTCGCAGAGCATGTGACATTGAAGGACAGAGCATGTGGCATTCTCAGCACTAATTGAGCAGTCTACGTGTGGGATTAATGCATGTTCAGGATTTTACAGGTCAGCACAGCGGGGACACACTCCACCCCACCCCACCCCACCCCCGAGCGTCGGACAGAGGAAGGGCTACGGAGGTGAAAGGCTTCTGTAAGATTGGATTTAAACGCCTTGCCTTTATTCAGGCAATTTCACGGCTGCTTAAACTCAGAGCAGCGCGCACGTCGTTTAGAGCCGATAAATTGAGTGCCACAAACGACTCGCAGCTTCCTGCAAAAAAAAAATTGACATTTTTATGCAAAAGTCCTAAAATTGAAGCGGCACGAAGGATCCAGTCAGGAAATGTCAGCGTGCCCTTGAGCGGCGTGAGGAAAGTGCGAGGGAGTTGTAATATTTTGATGCGACTTTTAACAGGCACTTTGGTGCTCATTAAAGCTGCCCGAGAGAACCGGCGCCGATCACTCAGCCTGCTGATGAGCCGCGTCCGTGCGCGTCCTCCGTCTCCCGGAAAAGCAGAAAGGCTGCTGTACGGAACACGAAAGATGTTTTACTGGGCCAATAAAGTGTCTCGTGGACTGAGGAGACACAAAGAGTCGAGGGTTAATCGGCTGTACGAGCGTTATTAATAACGCAGGTTCTTTATTATCATTAACTGGGACGCATCTCATTTATTAAACTCGTCCATTATCACTAACGACGTGGCATCCAGCTCGATTCTAACAACACGCTCCAAATTTAACTCAGGTGCTTGAAGGGTCGCCATGGCAACAGGTCAAATTGTTTTGACCACCGTTAAAATGAGGCATGAAATGTGGAGAGAGATTTGAATATTATAGCTGGAAATGGGAGCTAAACTGCTAATGCTAACACATCTAGCAACAGTTGTGTTTGCTTCACACCCACAAGAGACCAACCTGGCGAGTGACGTGTCTGCGGTTAGAGGAGTCGGTTTAATAATGATGTAATAATGATGTAATAATGATGTAATGATTCGTCTCTTAAATGAGAGGAAATTCTGGTACTGACAAACTCTGGTGCTTGGGCCCCTGACATCGCTGCTTACATGCATACAGGTTCATTATTAATTAA